>NC_084509.1:29910806-29979907 GCF_024500385.1 Phyllopteryx taeniolatus | reverse complement strand
CTTTATTTGCACCATGTTCTGCAGTACTTGGACCTGCAAAGCATTTATAAATTGTATCAGACAAATGTTGCCACGAATAATCAATACTTGCACAACATGAGATCCCAATGCATATACAGTATACGTATCTATCAGTGCAGCTCTGCACCATTACACTGCTACCACAAAAGCAACTGTAACTACAGTATGCATACATGTTAAATTTAAAAATGAGCCTTAATATCTCTGTAAAGTAAGAAATGGAAAGGCCAGTTTTCAAGTATTGGATTGCATTAGATTGCACAAGTACACATAATGCTGAGTGAAGAGTTCAGCATCCATGTAACACCCTATTTCTTATGAATGTATCAGAAAAGAAACATGACAGTACATCTGTACCTTTTTGCTGCAGAGCGAGCTGCCTTTTGGTCTCAACGCTCTGCAGGGTGGCAGCCAGGTTCCTGGGCAGGCTGCGTGAGCTTTCGGCGCTCAGAAGAGGGCTCTTAAAAGTAAGATGGAGCAGGAAATATGGTCAGATCTTGCGCCATGAGGGAGAAGTGAGTCACTATTGAAGGCATCCCTCCACGGAGATGAAAAACGAGTCTAACTTCGAGCTTGTGTTGCGGCCCAGTGTTGCTGCTCCCTGCTGCAGAGTAGATCCAGACTTGGCTTGATGAGGAGACTGCCCAGGATCACTGTCAAGCTTGGAACGGAACACCTGAAGATGGAGCACAAAACTGGATAAGGAGTTGTAGTTCAGAAACTTGAATATACTGTAATGTATTCGGAATCCACTGTGATAATTGCTCCACCACGGATGAGATGTGGTTAAATAAAATAATGAATCCATATTATAGAATCCACATGTGCATTTTACGATCAAAGAAGCCTGCTGACATGACTGTGTGGTTTAACAAATAGCACTTTGATGCTGCAATCACATACTGCTGAAGTGAACTGCAGTAGCAAAAAAAGAAGCACTGGCACCACACACCCACCCGGCCGCACCCGCGACCACAATCACACCTCTGACTTCTGCATTAACCATTCATGAACAGGATGTGAGACGCATCTTCAAACAACAAAAGATTAACAAAGCGGCAGGCCCGGACCATGTGTCCCCATCCTGCCTCAAAGTCTGCGCGGACCAGCTCGCTCCAATCTTCACTCAGATCTTCAATAGATCTCTGGAACTGTGCGAAGTTCCATCCTGTTTCAAACGCTCCACCATCCTTCCAGTCCCCAAGAAACCTGCAATCTCGGGTCTGAATGACTACAGGCCTGTCGCTTTGACATCTGTGGTCATGAAGTCCTTTGAACGTCTCGTGCTGGACCACCTCAAGAGTGTCACAGGTCCCCTGCTGGACCCCCTGCAGTTTGCCTACCAAGCAAACAGGTCTGCAGATGATGCAGTCAACATGGGACTGCACTTCATCCTAGAACACCTCGACAGTGCAGGGATCTACGCGAGGATCCTGTTCGTGGACTTCAGCTCAGCGTTCAACACCATCATCCCTGAACTCCTTTCATCCAAGCTTCTCCAGCTCAGCGTCTCACCTGTCATCTGCCAGTGGATTTACAGCTTTCTGACAGGCAGGACACAGCAGGTCAGGCTGGGGGAGGCCACCTCATCCACACGCAGCATCAGCAATGTGGCGCCCCAAGGTTGTGTCCTCACTCCGATTGCACCTCAGCGAACCCGACTGTCAAACTCCTGAAGTTTGCAGATGACACCACTGTCATCGGCCTCATCAAGGACAGTGACGAGTCTGCATATCGACAGGAAGTGGAGCGGCTGGAGCTGTGGTGCGGCCGAAACAACCTGGAGCTGAACACGCTCAAGACTGTAGAGAGGATCATGGACTTCAGGAGGCATCCTTCGCCACAGCTGCCCCTCACGTCGTCCAGCCGCCTTGTGTCAACCGTCGAGACCTTCAAGTTCCTGGGAATTACAATCTCTCAGGACCTGAAGTGGGCGACTAACATCAACTCCGTCCTCAAAAAGGCCCAGCAGAGGATGTACTTCCTGCGGCTTCTGAGAAAGCACGGCCTGCCACCGGAGCTGCTGAGACAGTTCTACACAGCGGTAGTCGAATCAGTCCTGTGTTCTTGTATCACAGTCTGGTTTGGTGCTGCTACAAAAAAGGACAAACTCCGACTGCAACAGACAATCAAAACTGCTGAAAGGATTGTCGGTACCCCCCTACCCACCATTGAGGACTTGCACGCTGCCAGAACTAAGACAAGGGCGTGCAAAATCCTCTCGGACCCTCCGCACCCCGGTCACCAGCTCTTCCAGCTCCTTCCCTCAGGTAGGCGCTACCGATCAATGCAAACTAGAACTAGTAGACATTCCAACAGCTTCTTCCCTCTTGCGATCAACTTCTTAAACACCTAACCTATAATTCCATTACAACAAACTGGCAATTTTTTTTTACTTGAGTTCGTTGTCACATTTCTGTGGGGCCAATTATGTACTACTCGTGCACTCACTGTCGTTGTCTCGCCATGCTGCACTATTTGCATATACTGGCCACTCATGCCAGAGTAGCATCTGCTCCATTTGCACACTGATTGAGGAGTATCGGTAAAATTTGCACAACCAACATTGTCCCAGATTATCGCACTAATCGTCACTTTAAACCGCATACACTCCCTGAAGTCTCAGCGCCCCTTGCACAATGGTCATTGCACCGGTCTATTGCAATATTAGTTATTCGAACTGCTCTAAGTGCGAGAGGACTCTGCATCTTTTTGCACAATTGTTTTTTGTCAATGTCTCTGTCTCCAAAGTGTTCTGTAAATTGACTGTCTGTTGGACTAGAGCGGCTCCAACTACCGGAGACAAATTCCTTGTGTGTTTTGGACATACTTGGCAAATAAAGATGATTCTGATTCTGATTCTGATATTTGTGTGCTTGTATTTCTTTTTCTTTTTTTTTTTTACCCCAACACAGCAGATTGTGAGATGCCTGCCGGTAATTGATTTTCATTGTTCCCATGACAGTGACAGCATTCTATTCTATAACCCCCTATTGACAAGCTTTGATAGGTGTTGGAGAATGTTGGCGAATAATTAAAGGTAAAGGCAATGAAGAGTGAGTTTTTATTGGCCAGGGTGGGAAGTTGTTGTTTTCATTGTTTATTTTCGGCTGCAAACCAAACAGACACAATGGGAGTCGTACTGTGAACAGGACATTAATGATGCAGAGAATGATGAGCAGAGCGGAAGCTTCACACGAGGAGGGTTTGATGGGTTACCTCTGTTGAGCTGCTGGGGTGCTACTGACAGACAGGGGAGGGGTGTATGTAAGAGGGAGAGGCTCTTAACAGTGAATTCTCGGTGGAGAGAGCATCTTCACATAAAATGTCAGATACTGTGCAACTCCTGTTTTGATAATTAAAGGTAAAAGTCAAAACAAAAGAAGATGCACAAGTTCTGTTCTGGCTTTGTTGACTGAAATAAATCTGGTGATAGAGTGAAGTAGTTATTTCAAGCAATGGAAAGTTAGACTGCACTTAAAAGTACACTAACAAACCAAATGAATGAAAGAATCATTTGTCACCAAAGCAAAGCTGTCTGACATTTGAAGGTCAGAGTCACTCCAGTGTGTGAGTGTACCTTTTCACTGGATTACTACAACACTAGTAATTAGATTTCGTGTAGTGTCGTGTTTCGAGAAGTTCTCTTTCCTTGCTGACAGTTTTTGGGTGTTACTTCAGCCGTTGTCAGAGCTGTCACGCCGAAACTGTCAGCAAGGCAAGAGAACTTCTCTTTACAAAAAAAGTAGAACAGTGATTCTTACTTCTCGCATGGCTGTAGAGGACTTTGGGAAGCTCTTTCCTCCAGTTAAACTGTGGTACCTTTGTTCCAAATCAGATAGCCTCTCCTTCTCCTGTATCACAAAGACAAATCTTGTAAAGCGATTCCTAAACATATTCTACAGGCCAATGAATAAAGTGCAATGCATTCAAAACTGTAGACATTATTTTTTGCAATTAGCCAGCATTTGAATCATGAACCTTTTGGCGCATTTGCAGCGTGATGGTCCTGTCTTTGGCGAGACGCTCACATTCCTGAGATGCCTGGAGGCCCAGCTGGTTGGCCTGGTTCTCCAAAGCACACACTTTCTCCTGAATAAGCGCAAAATAATGTCATTGGAAGCTACAAACAAAACAAAACAACATAAACTTACGACCAAGTATCTGAATTGGTTAAAGTATGAAAGAACAAATTTAATTGTATTCACTTCACAATACACTTGCTGCTGTTGCACATAATACCCGCTTCCAAAGCTTCTCCATCCTAACAAATGACCACATGTGACATGATGGCCACATGTGACATGATGGGTAAATCACCACCAAGCCATCCATCCATCCATTTTCTGTGCCGCTTATCCTCACTAGGGTCGCGGGCGTGCTGGAGCCTATCCCAGCTATCTTCGGGCGAGAGGCAGGGTAGACTCTGAACTGGTCACCAGCCAATCGCAGGGCACATACAGTGGGTACGGAAGGTTTTCAGACCCCTTAAATTTGTCCCTCTTTGTTATATTGCAGCCATTTGTTAAAATAATTTAAGTTCCTTTTTTCCTCATTAATGTGCACACAGCACCCCATATTGACAGAAAAATAACAGCCATAAGTATTCAGACCCTTTGCTGTGACACTCATATTTAACTCTGGTGCTGTCCATTTCTTCTGATCATCCTTCTACACCTTCATTGGAGTCCAGCTGTGTTTCATTATACTGATTGGACTTCATTAGGAAAGCCACAAACTATATAAGACCTTACAGCTCACAGTGCATATCAGAGCAAATGAGAATCATGAGGTCAAAGGAACTGCCTGAAGAGCTCAGAGACAGAAGGCAAGGCACACATCTGGCCAAGTTTACAAAAAAAACTTCTGCTACACTTCAGGTTCCTAAGAGCACAGTGGCAGCCATTGAAGGCTCACAGTCACAAAACAAATGCAGCATTTGTTTTAAAAGAGGGGAGTATGCATATGTTTTTGCTCATATGAAAACCCATGAAAAGACAGCTGTTTCTCACGGAGGTATGTTTCTGTTTCAAATCCAGTATAATCCATGTATTTTATGTGAATTGAGCTATTTTTTCTTGGTAGGCAAATGATGCCAAAATGAAAATGAATGTTTTCTTTTTAGTATTTAATACAACTCCAATTCCAATGAAGTTGGGACGTTGTGTTAAACATAAATAAAAACAGAATATGATTTTCAAAACATTTTCAACCTATATTTAATTGAATACACTAAAAAGACAACAAAGACAAGATATTTAATGTTCAAACTGATGAACTTGATTGCTTTTAGCAAATAATCATTAATTTAGAATTTTATGGCTACAACACAATATTTTATTCCACTGGTTTTAAACCACAAAATAATCCTGAAATGGGAAAATAACACCAACAGGTTGTTGCAGCCATAAAATTCTATGTTAATGATTATTTGCTAAAAACAATAAGGTTTATCAGTTTGAAGATTAAATATCTTGTCTTTGTAGTGTATTCAATTAAATATAGGTTGAACATCATTTGCTAATCATTGTTTTCTGTTTTTATTTAACACAACGTCCCAACTTTATTGAAAAAAAATTGCCAGTTGGAGTCAAGTTTTTTTTTTAACTTACTCCACTGGCAATTTTGTTTGTACTTATTTCAAGTCAAAATTAGCTTGAAACAAGTGAAAATTGTCTAAAACCAGGTTACTTTTTATGTGATGAGTCTTATTTTAATTAGTTTTGACCATTGTAACATTACTGCTTCTGTAAATTCCCACTGTGATTCTGAGCGTACGACACGAGAGTGGCTTGATGTTGGTGTCTGTGTTGACCATGAATTTGTCAGTCGACAGATCTGGCATGAATGTGCCAGTTTGTAGCAAGCAGAGGAGGACATGGAACTGCTTCTAGCTGAGTAGGATGGTCATGATAATTGAAGGTTGTTGATCCTCAGATAGTGACGTTTACCTTTTATCAATTGTCTGAAAACCTTATGTCTTCCTTGCCTTTACTCTTCCTGTGTGGAAACCAAATTTGACAAGCTGACAGGCTGTTAAATCCTGTCTGTCGATATATGATGTACTGATGTAATCTGTATTGAAAAAAAAAAATACATAAAAATATAGTGTATAGAAGAAGGTGCCAAGATGGAAGTAGACTTGAAATGAAACACTATGACACTTTTTTTTTTTGCTTTGTCAATTTTATTACATGACTGTTACATTTCAAATTGTATGGTACTGTAGTGATGAATTTTATCTACTTATAAAATGGTACGGCACCATTCTAAATGCGCCCACTCACATAGCATTCATTTAATCAGTTATTGGTACCTTGCATTATCCTCCACTTTGAGTTAAAAACATGGATTTGTCAATCCTATTAAAACTGTTACACAACACAGTCTGATTTTCTTGGGTTCAGTGTATTAAAAGTGTTAACACATTTCCAGTGTTGAGGTGAGGAAACAATATTTTTTTAAAAGAAAGGAACACACAGAAAAAGGAAAAGAACATCATTTGCAATCACAGGGATTCCCTTAAAATCAATTCACCAATGGAAAAAAAGTCACATCTATGTTTGATGAACATCGAGTCTTCCAGATGAGAATCTGAGTAGTCTCCTCTATGTTCATTTAAACCTCGTTGACACCTGCAAAGCAAACACATTTCAATTACTATATATGGTCTCCCAGTATGTATTGCATAACCCTAACCAAAAGGATCCCCCTTTCAACTAGCATTACTATTTGAGTTGATTGAAATTAAATTTTGAAATAGAGTGAAATCTCTTGAGGTCAAACAATTGTTTCCAGGTCACTCGTTGACTTCCAATTTGTTGGACTTTTGAAACTATTTCCTACAGGAAACAATACAAATGATCTGATAATCCGTTTAACTGTCACCATAAAACCTTGAATAACTATAGGTTGTTTTATTACCGTTTTAATATAACTGTCATAAAAATGCAAAATACTTGATATTGATGTAGTCAGAACACATACAAAAATAATACGTAAAGTAACAATGTTAACCACTGTCCAACTTGAAGTGTATGGTTTATGGTTAAGCTGTAGGTTTTTGTGTGTGTGTGTATGTATGTGTGTGTGTGTGTGTGTGTGTGTGTATATACACACACACACACACACACACACACATAGAGACATTTTTGGGGGGGACAAGTGTTGCAAAAAGCCAAATAAAAAGCAAACCACATTATCAGAGCTTATTCTGAATTGAGGTCATGCTTTTTCCTCAAGTTGTGTCAAATTACTTTTAGACTTCAGGATTTGAATTTCCACTAAACCAAGCGTAAAACTAAATCAATGTGACTTACGCTCTGCACAGGGGGACGTGTACTCTGTCACGGCCACATCACCTGCAAATAAGATAAGATAATAGTACTTTAAACTTTTGGATACAAGTATGTTCACTTTCTTTTTTCTGCAAAGATTAAGTCACTGGTTGGTAGCAGCAGAGTAAAACAAGCACAATTTTCAACTATATACAAGCCAGTGTTATGACATGAAAGGGGACGATCATAACAGGAGGATCTTACTTGTCTGGTAGTAGTCGTACACTTTGACCACAGCTGCTTTCAGGTTCCTGACAGGCACGTCTTCCTCCAGTGTGACGCTGTAAACCATCGCCTCACCTTTCTTCAGCTGAAAACACAAACCACACGCCAATGAAGCCGCGTTTCGACCATATGGACACAGTTCAACTCGCCATGACACACCATCTCTGATCGGGTATGCGTTTCTACTGCAAGGTGTGTAGGTGGGAGGGTTATAACTGCATCCTCCAAACGAATAGTGTGGCTTCTGAGCAGTACACAGTAAATTGAAGGAAACCGTTTTTTGGGCTCTATTTTCAAATCTGACGTTACGGGTGTGCGTAACTGTACGCCAAGGGCGGGCGGGTTAGACCAGTGTTAGTAATTTGGTAGACCAGCGCAACCTTGGGGATCCTAGAAGGGCGGGCTGCGCCACTGTGGGCGAGTCTCCAGCCAACTTCATTCACAGCCCATCAAAGTGGTTCCTCTCAGCGTTTTCCACGAAAAAACGTGGTTGCCCCCCCCCCCACCCCCTTCAGAAAAAAAGAAAAATTGGAAAATAAAAGAAACCAAAAATCTGGAAAAATAATCACTGAAAAATCTTGCGGACGCCCAACTGCGAAATTTGCGGGGGTCCACTGTAATAATAATGTGTTCAATGAATTGTTTTCTACAATGATTCAGAGGGTTTGAGCCTCACTGTTCTCATATTTAAGAATGGAATACATCTGACATCCACCACAGATGTGCACAGACCTCAGAAACTGTCTGCCTGGCCCTGATCAAATGCACCAAAATCGCATTAGACGAGATGCGCCAAGATTTATACGTGGTCTTACCAGGCGTAAGTTTAGACCAACTTCGTGCCACCAAATTGTCACTCCCCCGGTGCACATCTCCAAAACGAACCCTCACTGCACCGGAACGCCGAGCATAGCGCAGACCGGTCTGCCAAATTGGCAAAGACGCACCGCGAGCCTTGCATTTGCACGGAAATCAAGAGCCACCCGTTTTTGCGCTTCGCTCCAGATGCACAGTCTATGAAACTAGAGCCCTACGTATTAAAATAAAGGGCAAAATTAACAACAGTGAGTCTTCCATGAATATTTACACTTCCTGGTTCAATTAAAATTAGTATTTCAACAGTCCTCTTCATCATGCTGTTCAAATTTCGACATCATGAGACCAAGATGACGCGTAGCAATTGATCAACAGTACTCGCCACTGCAAGGCTTCAAACTGGATTTTTCTCAGAGTGAAGTGGCCACTAAGCTTTTTGAGTGTCACAGAGTGTCATCAGCTGGTTGTCATAGAAACGGACATCATTGGAAATTTTCATGGTTCAAACACCTGTTGTTAATTTTGCCATCCAGCCAACTCCTTGTCCAGTTGGACATGTGCATTCAAAAGTTTCGATGAGGTCAAATGGAGTTTTCCTGTGAAGGGTTGTGCATTTTCGGTCATCCTGCAATTTTAATCCGAAAGACCCCCTAACATCTTGTGAGTAGTAGTATTGAAACTAAAACAACCAAAAATGACAACAGCTAAAGAAGCACTTTTTCATTGATACAGTCCAACTCTGCATTTTATAGAGTATAGGTTTTATAGATTTAAAAAATAATAATCAAATTGTTCCTACCCCGTCCAAGTAGATGTTGATATAACCTTCATCCAGGTCAACGCGCTTCACTGAGCGGTCTTTCTTTAACTAGAACATCACACAGTAAACTGCCATCAGCGCAGTTCCAATGACAACAGGTGACACAAATATGTGAGGGCAGAAGAACAAATGAACCCACCGACTCCAGAGAGCTTTTATCCAAAATGTGTCCGGACAGGAGTTTGATGTTAATGATGACCATGTTCGTCTCCTCTCTCATGCCCTGGTACCTGCAAACACAAGGCAATGGTTTCTCTCTCTCATCATCTCTTGCAGATTATGGACAAAAAGAGTTCATTTGGTTTGGCTATCAAAATATGTATTCATTCATAATACATGAAGGGGCTAAAATAAAAACAGTGAATAAAGATACAACGAAACAAAGCATTTCCTTGTTTTGTTCTTGCACTGAGGGAAAAACGAGAACAAAACTTTCAATTTAGATGGCCTGATAGCAGCAGCATTTTGGAGCCAAAACAAAATCACACTTTCAAGCTTTCCAACACCTCTCAGCTGTGAAAAAAATAACTTTTTAGAGTACTGTACAGTATTAAATGATTATATTATACTGTATCATATGAGACGGGATAAAACAATTAGGCTCAACATGCTTTGGAGGTCATTTTATGCATGCAAATCACATGTTTATTAGACAAGCTGGTCGATGACTGTCGAGGCAAAGACAGATACGCGCACACACTGACCTGACATGGACAAAGAGGATGATCTGTGGCTTGGGGGGGTTGCACTTGGAGATGGTATTAGCGGAGATGTCGAAGGCGGAAAAGTCCGGAGGAGGGGGGATGTTGTAATGCATGGAAATCTGTGAGGGGACAGGAAGGACCAACATGTGCTCTTAAACCTCACTTTCATCTTACAATTGCAGGATGTTAAATAAGACAATCAAAAACAGGGATGTAGGAGGAGTCAAATTATGTCCCTCAATGTACAATCTACACTACAGAACCCTAATGGGCTAATTATTAGACCCCGGGGTACGCATACTTCTACCCAAAAAGGTACAAATACATTCCCAAGCAGAACCCTTTTGGGTGCCGACCATTTTATTAAGCTGCTGTTGTTTTTGAATGCCAGAATGTTGAACAGTCATAACATGTCATAACATAGACCAAATTCAATTTCAATTGAAATCACGTAAAATATTTGATCTGATTAAATCCTTACACGTGACAAACTCGGGCCCGCGGGCCATATGTAATTCTATTTGGCCCAAATATGTGTTCGAGCTGGCCTGTCGGTATATAGCGCATGCACCGCTAATACTACAAATCCTAGAATGCTTTGTTCGTGTGTTGGTGCGTCAGTCGAGACCAGCGAGCGCCCCCCAGTGCTACCGAGGCTTCTCCGTCAAATTTACACCTCCCCACTGACTTGTTTGTCTTGTGTGCAAAGTCAATGTGGCTGTACCGAAAGAATAGAACATATTTGAAAGAATGTTTTCTTTCCACACTTTTTCTACTCCATGGCAGGGACTGTTAATAGTTGAAAGGTTGGATTTTCATTGAAGTACAATATTTGTTGGGAGTTGTTTTGTTATTAGTCTTTGAAAAAAGATTTCCTTGAAAAGCTACAGATGGAAACCAAATTATTTATTTTATGAATCAAAATAAGAAACAAATACCACTGATGTCTTCTATTACAAATTAGAGTTCTTGTGTTTATAATATTAAAGTTTTGCTTATTCCAGATTCAAACGGGATAACATGCACAATCACAGTCAATATTCAATAAATATTGAGTTTGGCCCAAGACTTTGTCCCAATTGAATTTTGTCCCAAATTGAATTTGAGTTCGACACCCTGCCTTAAATGATTTATGTTTTCTCAGTCCAACCACTATTAAATATATCACGGTCTATTTTAGTCATTTCAAGTACTGTCAATTTTGTGAAAATTCACTTTGGGGGTTGCCGTCAAAAAGGTCAATCGGGCTTTCATGTGTGATTGACTTGCAGACATTTCTTTGAGCAATATGGCGATGATAATTTTGGTCATGGTAATCGTGACGTGAAATGTTCATACCATTTCATTTCCAGCTACCAATGAATAAACCTGCTAGGATACAATTGTCGAAGCAAAGTAACTGACAATTATTAGCATGCATTAGCATTAGCCTTGTTAAAAACTGCTAAGCTGCCAGCTAAGATCGCACCTGTGCCAGAACACAGCTCTGTCCCTTTGCTTTGATCGTGTACTCTCCGGGGACTTCGCTCAGCTTCTCCTCCTGGTACAGGAGCCGATTTCTCCGGTCAACTATGAACTGCTTGTTCAGACCTCCTAATGACGTCACCGTCACGACAGTCCTGCCTCCAACGCTATAGGTGGCGGCACCGTATTTAGCCAGCGCTTGGAGGGCCACCACGGTGTCCTAAGGAGCATATGAGTACAGAGTCATTAAGTCTGCCGAGTACGGTAGAAACTTCTCACAATTTTGCCTACCTGTGTTGAAGAAAAACCGCCGTAAGGATTTTGCTGCTGTGTGAGCCAGCGCACAATGCCAGAGCTGTAGCCTAGACCAAAATTTGGCAGGACAGGGCCGGAGAGCAGTGCCAGCAGCACATAGGAAGTGATCTCCACCTCCAGAGAATCCAGTCCTTTCATAGAGGCCCCCGTTCGCTCCCAGTGGCGGGTTCCCCCTGCCGCAAGAATATTAGCAATCAAAATGTATCACAGAAAGGACTGGGAAACATGACATTGAGCTCTTTGCTAACCATTAAGTACTGAGGCTGAGAGCAATAAAAAGTGCAGTATAGGGCAGGGATCAAGTGTGCTGCTGGAAATGATACAATTGTACTTCATTGGTCTAAAAATATTTTTTTCCCTCCAAATAATGCATCTTTGGTCATCTATGACGTATAGCGACAGGCCGAAAAATGAAATGTTCTTCCACTAGATTCCAGAAGGTACATAATTAGTGCGGATACATACATCATTCATAATTAGTATATGTATATATGTAAGTATATATATAAGTATAGTGATGGCCCAATAAACATTTGGAAACACTGGTACAGGGAATGTGGAATTCAGGGTATACTGTAACTGTGGTTTTTTTTCTTCTTCCCAAAACAGGGACAACTAAGAACAACAGAACGAGCGCGACAATTACGTTTAAAAAAAAAATACCGGTCATAATCCTCAATTTTGATGAACAATTTAAGTTCACTATGCCTTTAGTTACAGTGATGTAAAACTGCAGTGTATTATCATGTCAGCTATATATTACCTTTGGTTACCTAATTTTGAGACAAATGCTCGGGTCAAGATGACCACAACGAATCCCATCTCCTACAGGCCTATGTACCATTTGAACAGACACATACTGTACAGCGACTTGCACAATCTAATGAGATATACAGTACAAGAGCTGTATCAAACATTGTGATATTATAAAGGTCAGTTTTGATTGATACTGTCAGATGTAATTCCTCTTTATCACTGTGTTTATAAATTAAGAGTGGAGTATAACTGCAGTGTACATACTTGGAGCCGTTTCCATTCAACAAAAATGAAAGGAGATTTGAAAGGAATCCGACATTGCGTCATGTGTGTAACACGATGATGTACCCATTGTACTGGACTGCTGGTGCAGGTAGCTGACAAGCTTGAGCCTCATCGCCTCGTCCCTAGCCAGAGTGAAGGTGTAGGCCATCAGCGCTGTGGTGTACAAATTGTCCATTTGGCCGGCTGCCTCTTTCAGACAGCCCAAACACCTCTGGATCACAGGATCCTGTCATAAAACACACACAAAGATATGAGGGATTGAGTAGTCTCAAGAGTGAACTCATAATGTGACTGGTGACACCGCCTATACTGTAAATACTGTACATGCTTTTTTTTCCAACTTTCTGGCATCAAATCAGACTAAACATGTTTTGGTCAATTAGGATTACCAAAATTATTTCTATTCGCTAAATGCCCGAAAAATGAGAATGATTTTTTTTATACAGTAACATTACGAGGCCTTTATAAACAATTTGGGAAAAGCCAGACGATGATGTTATTTCTTTGGAAGCTTAATTAGAGCCATATCTGTGGATGTATTTTAACGAGGCACACCTAAGACCCACTGCTTCTTTGTGTGATATCATGAGAAAGTTAAAAAAAAACTAAATAAACGCCCAAGATATCTGGAAGAGAATTGCGGACTTGCACAAACTTGGTTCATCCCTGGGTGCAACTTCCAGATGCCTAAACATGCCATGTTGTGTTGTATAAGCCTGTCCTCTTGCTGTGCTTTGGAAATGATATTATTGTTGGATGCCAATCAGAAGCAGAGAACTTGATGGAATTTCTTGCTTTGGAACGAGAACCATCACCAAACATTTTCAAAAGGTTGCAAAATGTCTATGGGGAAGCTGTAATAGGCTGCAGCACAGTCAAAGAGTGGGTGTCCAGGATCAAAGGCAAAGAACCAGAGCCTAGCACTTAGCCAAGGATTAACCGCTGAAGATGATCTGCCGCTCCTTTGCTTGTCACGGAGGTCACTCCAAGCAGGCTCTTGTTCTTCGCCTTTAAGACTTAACACCCATTTTTCCACTGTGTTGTAATCTATTATAGAGTGATTTCAACCAGGTTGTCAAAGACAATGTTAAGTGCACTGTAATTTGAGATCCCAGGGGTATTTTGACAATACCATGCCACCAGCATATTAAGAATGGGAATTGTTTGTGGAAAAATAATTCATAGAAAACATGTAACTTAGCAATACTTGAATGCAAGCAAGAGAGGTGCTGTTGAATAAATAAATACATAAACTAAAACGCTATCATTAACTTTTCCCCATCGTGAAATTTTGTCAAATGGCCATCCCGAGTTGCAATGAGTGCGAACAAGAAGCAAGCGCTGTTATGACATTTGACCCCTACTGCCTCAAACATCTTGTGTCCGATATACTGTATAAAGTTTGAAGAGGATCTTTTGAGAATCATCAACAGCGAACAGCTACAGTACGAACCCAGCAGGCAAGGCGGGATTAATAAATACAAAAATATGGACGTATTAACCCATTTAAAATGAAGATCAAGCAAAACATGGCATCACAAGAGGTTGGGTTCCAAGTGTTGGATACAAAAGGGGAGCGACGTTTGACTCACTTTTGTGTCGGAGTCCAGTTCTAACAGGGCGGCAACGACGTAAGCCGTCAGGGACACGTCGTCGCTCACTCCTCCCTGATGGGACAGTAAAATATGCATTCGTATTGCTTTGTAAAACACTAAACTAACATACAGGGACAGCAGTGCAAGCATGTCAATGGCCACACTGACATCATTACCTTCATGCCATTGTGGAAGAGTTTCCCCACAGATCTGATGCAGCCATCACGCCCCTGCTTAGAGTACAACCATTTCTTGGCTTCCATAACGTGCTTGGGATCTACAAAGATGTAAGGCCTCGCCCCCCCAAATGACTTCATCACAAAGGCGGTCAGCCTAGAGAGAGACAGACACACGCGCACACACACACACATACACACTTTTGAAAACAAATCAAAGCACAGTGTGCCTGTGGCGGTAACCCCGAAATGAACCCAGCCATATAACAATTACATAATGACCTTGTGTATGATATGAAGCCTCTGTGTCTACAAAAGAGTTCAGCTGAATCAGACAGAGGGGCAGCAATGCTTTTGAGTGCGAACTAAAATATCGTACGAAATCAATGAAATATCCTAACAATGTGAGGATAAGCGGTACGCAAGCTGAATGAATGAATATTGTGACACTCCAGGATGCCACTGCAATACTGTTATGAATGCAGCCAGAAATGAACAGGAATACTAATTCTAGTAGTGTCCATATTAACTGTGTAAACACAATCCCTCTTATGAAGTGAAACACTCCCCGATTCCGCCAGAGTGCTCGGTTTAAGATTACATTCATTTGGGCTGTGACGAGGACGTTTTCCTCAATGCATACTTGGTTGGTGATGTTATTACGATTCAAAATTTGGGGGAGCGCCACAATCGTAATGTAAAGTGGAGTTTGAAGTTATAGATAGTGACATATTCCTGAGTTAAGGAAAATAAATTAATCGTTTTATTAACTTTGGGGGAACCGGCAACCGCATAAAACCCACCCTTTGTTTGATTTAACGCTCCCTGGGTACAATTGGATGTACTTCCTGTTACTTTAAGGTTCAAGCATCTTTGAATCCCTTGAAAGGCGCTATAAGCTATTATTATAATGATGATTATTATTATTATTTGTTCACACAACACCCCCAACTCTTGTAAAGCTGCCTGGTGTGATAAATGTGAACAAACTTGTTTTGCCCTCATTACAGTCCTACATTACTTCAAGAAAACAACACATTCAAGCTGTTTCGTCTAATCTTTTGTCGCAAATATTAATGTGATTGGACACTTGAGTCCTTGTTTCCACAAACAGCCACCCCCATACATACTCGCCAAGTGCCAAACTGCCCGGCATCCTTTCAGCAAAACCAAAACGATTGTTAAATCCCCCCCAGCGATGTGCTTTAAGCCAATTTAAAGGAAATATTAACATTTTCTGGCAGCTTCCTCGTGAAGTAAATGGCTAGGATGTTTTCTGGTGCCAAAAACAGAGATGTGTACGCTTGCCTCATGGGTGCCATTTTTAGTCTCACATCAAATTAAGTGTGAACTTTAAGCTTAATAAAGTCACTGTACAACAAAGTGCTAAGTACTGAAAAATGTTCTATGACATCTGATGCAACTGCACTGTATTGTGTGTTACATCATTTATTCTGGTATTTTTGGTCTTTTCAGATCACCATCAAGGCTAAATGTGACATACGGCGAGAGGCTCAAATACAATATAAATATTTTTGTGACAGTAAAAAGTGAAACAATGCCAGATGAATTAATAAAAGTTTTCAAACAGTCACAATGTAACACCAGTACCACGGATGAAGACCTTAACTGCTTGGAAGGCGAGTCATGTCACAAAGACTAATATCCCTCTGCATATACAATATACTACCAGTCATCTAAGTTAACAGCGAGCCAAGTATAATTCTTTTTTTCTTTTTCCTGTTCATTGTGCTTAACTTTTGTGTATTAAGGTTAAATACAGTGTTCCCTCGCTAAATGGCGGCTTATCTATTGCAGATTCAGTCCATTGCGGATTTCTTTTCATTTTCATATCGCGCCTAATTCACCGCATTGTGGGATTTTGAGTGTATGTTGTAATTTTAAATTGTAAATAAATGTGTAAATAAACAAAAAAAAGAAAAACTGGATTGAGATCTGTTTGTTTTTTTTTTTAAAAAAGAAGTAATTTACATTATATTTTGTATAAATAATGGTGATTTATTTTTCAATTGTTATTGTCTTTTTATACTTGTATGCCTGTTTACATTGTCCAATTGCTCAACAGTTTAAGGTTTTAAGAAGGCGACAGATGGACGCTGGAAAGGATTATTTCTATTTTCAATGGTAAATGGGCTTTCATTTGTATTGCTCTTTACAACTTTCAATATGCTCGATACTCAACACTGTTTCCACAACTGAGCCATGTTTGATTTTTCTTTCAAAATGCCAATCCTTTTTAATTGCTACAAAGCACCATCACTGATTAGCCCCTCTGCTTTTCTACTGACCAGGTGTTGCCAGATTTATCGCTTTTCCCAAAGGCACTGTAGGAGCCATCGTCATGCTTGTAGATGAGCTCCCTTTGGTATCCTGGAACACACATACGCACAAATGCATGTCACATTCTCGATTGTGAACACACGCTGCAGGAAATATGGCCTCATTGTGTTTCACTTGCACAAAATGCCATCTCTCCTCTAGGTTTAGAATTATGGCTGCAAGTTTTTAAAAATGACTACAATTGTATGTCCATAATGGAGAAGTTCTCAAAACGTTTTACAAGTTCCACCCACCTAAAAAAAATACTGAGCTGCAAAAAGTACCACTATCATACCACAAGTAAAATACAGTAGCATAGTAGACCCAGGTGTTCATCAAAAACGAGACACAGGTGACGAGACTATTATTGTAAGCCATTGTGACATTACATACAGTTTCAACATTAACAGTGCACTTAATTATAGGAAACACTGTAATTAAAAAAGCATTCAGTCAAACTGTATTGCACCTAAATAAAGTAAAAAAAAAAAAAAAAGGTTAAATAAAACTTGCACCTAAATAAAGTATTAAAAAAATAATAATAATCCAAATCCAAAATGTTGACGTTAAATACAACTGAACTGTGCAGTGATTCTTTATCATACCACTAGAGGGAGCCCACATACCACTAGTGGTGCACGTACCATCCGTTGAGAATCACTTGTCATAATGTATGCAAACAATATGTGTCTGAATTATGCCACATGTATTCATAATTATTCAAGGTCATGTTAACAAGTAGCAAAGAAATATTTACACATTCATTATCGGGTCGATTTAAACTACCTACTTAGCATAGCGTACTTTTCAAGCTGTTTTGATGATGAAAATGACCTTGCCTTTTTCTGTACCATATGTTGATCTGTTTTGGAAAGTCTTGTTTTGTGAACCCTTCTTTAAAAGTGGGAATGATGACTCACCGCTCTCGAGGAAGCGCGTCGCTTTGTCCAGAATCTCAGCAGTCAGTTGACCTGTGCTTTTCAGGTAGTTGAGAATGAAGATGTTGGGAGCAAACTTCAACATGTTCTGCTCTCCACAGCCATATGGCATTGCCAGGAGTTGGTCCAGGTTCTTAATGGCTCGGCCCATCAGGTCACCTTCAGTAAAAAAATCTCATGAGGGAGGGTTCTATGTCGACGACCTCGATGAAAATGCTGTCTGAGAGCATAACAACAGGTATTTTTACCCAGTACAGAGACAGTGGCTCTGGCAGATCCAGCAACAAACATCTCTGGCAACACAAGAGAGATTTTCTTTTCCACTTGTCCCCCTGAAAACAAAACATATAGAAAACGAGTGAGTGAGTGTCATCACTTACCTTTGAACAAATACTGGCCACTTGTGCTTTAGTAATAAATACCAACAATTTCATCCCATATGGCCAAAAAGGTTTCCATCTCTAATGGGAGAACTCACACCAAGACTCACATTTTCAAAATACTACCATAATGTTGTTGTTCTGTTTCTTTGTGTTGCGGTGTAATACAAGCAACAAATGTACAGCAGGAATTAAACTGCTTTAAGTTACTATAGTAAAGAATAATAATGAATTTAAACAAGAACTGCTACAATCTAAGATCTGGGACGGAGGTAAAGTTTCATTAAGCATTCAAATTTCATCTCGATCCAAAAGGGACAAGATGAAAAATTACAACCTCATCTGATAAGACCGTGTGAAATGGGATTTTCCATGTTAAATTCAAACTGCAGCCAATTGCGTGACTTGCATTTGTGGTTTGTCATTACAGCTTGTGATCCTGCACACAAAGAGCAAATTGTGTTCATATCTGATGAGACGAGACTGCGATAAGAGCGTCTGAACAAGTTTAATTGGATCTTTAAGGATCTTTCATTTATTATAGCCAAATGGGACTCATCTTTTTCCATCAATGTGAGGATTATCCTGATAATTTAATGGGAAGAAATGATTTAATAACTATCAATTACAACCAAAGTTACAAGTTAATATAAAAAACTGTAGCAATTAGGTCGCACACAAACAATAGAGACAAACCAAGTTGCTATTTCGAGACAAAATGACAATGAATATTCATTTGTCAAACTCTCGTGTGTGTAAAACAAGGAGCTGCAAAATGTCAGAGTTGAATTCAAACCCCCAAAATTGCGTCTGAGATTTTCCAAACAACTTGTACATGGGAAAGCTCACCTGCAGGACAGAGGAGCGCGTTGTGACTCACTGACTGAGGCGTTCCTTCAGCCTAGATGGGAGACCGACGTAGAAAATGTTCAACTGGAATGCATTACAGAGACACTCTTCAAATTACACGTAGTTCATCTAGAGGATGATATATCCTTTGTGCACCTTATTAATTGGAGATCATCTGTGTTCAATTCAATTATTATGAACGTAATTATTTTTAAACGGATTGCACTGAAGAGAGGCCATGCTGCTGAAAGGAATAAAACATGTAAAGGGCTCCAGTTTGGGCAGTCATTCTCTGTCATGTTTTATTTTGTTTATGATTATTATTTTATTTCCTGACATTTATCATCAATCACGTATGTAATGTCAGCTGTTTGTGTTCCTTGTCTGTTGAAACTATTTTTTATTGGGTAAGAACTTTGTACTACAGTAGTTGTATTGTATGATAATGCAATAATATTAAGACTGGGTTCGATTTGTTGTGCTTTGAAATGACAATATACAGTACGTTGTGTCTGAGAGGTACTAACCTCCACCAGCAGGCTGCGGACCACGGTGTCAATACGGCCCACGTCAGGGACAGAAGCCACCTCATTGCCACACAGCAAGTTGGTCTTCAGGGCCTCGGCGCTCACCTTCAGGTCGACCTTGCCTTTGTGCAAACAAACAGTCTTATTCAGAGGTCATGTTAAGGCATGCATCTTCAGTCCAGCCTTCAACAAATCCAGTCCAATTTTTTTTTCGGGTTTATCGTGCCCACCTCCTCTGAATCTTGTTTTCTCCCCCAGATTTCTGTCTTATTCACCGTCATTAAAAACCCCATTTGTTTCCTTATAATGCGCACTCTCCCCATACCTCTTTATCTCAGCCCAAAATTGCTCTCACTGAGGCCAAGTACAGATCAGACCCTGAGGAAAAGGTTTCCAAGTGTTTCATCAGAGATGCTACCTGACGTGTTAGTACAAGTGATTGTCAGCATGGCTCGAAGAGGAGATGGAGCAGCACGATTTGACATTCAGCAGCGCCTCGTCCTCATCGCCGCTTGATGGAAGCAATTCAAACTCCTCCGCTATCCGGCCAGCTTGTGCTCCAAATACAACGTTTGTACCGTAATCCATCCAGTTTTGTTTCACATAGTTTTCCCTCGGTACACACGGTAACATACCATTCATAGGGTATAAATGACAATCATCCATTTGTATTTTTTATTTTAATTTTTTATGGCTCAACTCATGGAGAAACATTTGCAATATAATATGGGATATTGCATGTTTTTTTTTCAAATGATCCAAAATAGAGGTGTACTTAAGTACCCTTTTTTTTCTCCTATACTACTTTTACGTCTATGGTGGTACTTGGAGCGCTAGGTATTCTTTGAGGTTGTACATGGTGGAAAATGTTTGCGAACAGCTGCTCGAAATGATTGTGATGACTACTTTTAACTTGAACAATATCAATATCCAAGTAAGCCAGACTAGCCTCAGTGCATGCTGCCTCCACTAATGTACTTTACCTCAATTATAGTTCGGAAACTATCTACAACTTCTTGATATTCTGTCTCACATATCACGTCTTTTCATATCCTTGCTCGTTTTCAGTTCAGATATCGGGTGTATTTAAAATATGATGAGTGCTTTCATATGTTCTAGTTCTTTGTGTGGTGTCCAACCAAAAAAATATATACAGCATAGTGTAAATTGAATTTCCTCTTGAGGGATTATAACTAATACAATATTTTAACATTTAAGAAAATGTTTAAAAAGTTCAAATCAAAGAACAAAATATTCAGAGTCAAGATCGAATTGAATACCACAACCTGTAAGTTCGAATACCATGAAATAATGAAGAATTTACTGGACATCACATGATTCAAAATGAGATGTGGAAGCCAAAATCATTTCAAGTGATGTAGTCATTATTACCAAGGGCAGTTGGAGTGACAATCCAAGTGAAGGTTCTGCTCTCATCACCGCATAGACACACACTGTACTGGCAGCCATCGCAGTTCCTGAAGTTATACATCTCAGACTGAGCGAGCGTAACTTTCACCTGCAGACACACACACAGACAGTATCTGTCAGCAAACAATTACAGGAGAATAAATCAATGAGTTCAGGAGGATCTGGTTGCGCCTTGCGTGTGGGTGGAAAAAGCAAGTTATAATTCCAACAGTCATATGTGGTGCCATAACATGCACACCACCAGAAAAACAGCATAAAATGTGGAAGAATTTTTACATTAGTGTCAATGTTAATGTGTGTGTGTTCATTTAAATAGCCGGTGTATTCGCCGCTATTTACGGAGGGTTTGTCCAGGCAATGCGGTGCACACAGCTTAACACCACAAGAGGTATTGCGGCTGCTCTACCAATGCTATGATGTGCTTAAAAAGTAGGTGATCCAAGAAAGGGATGTTAGATTTCATAAAACAACCAAACTTCAATTATTTTGAATCCTATTCAAAATTGTATTGCTTTTATTCCATCGCTAACTAATTGATGTTTACCATGATGCATTTGGAGAGATAGTTGAAGACGGTGGCTTTTAGAGTAAACACTTCCCCACGGATGACAGAGAAGGGCAGCGTCAGACTGACGAAGAAGGGCTGGAAGACCGTCAGCGCAGTGGTGGGCGCCACACCGAAGCCCACAGAGGAGACACAGAAAGCTCCAGCAGCCCACTTGGTGATGGTGTCTGGGACCGTCTTCTCCACATTCACTAAACCATTGCCTCTATTCACGCGCACACAAAAGAGACAAATAAACAGAAAGCTTTGAGCTCCAACAATATGGCTAGAAAAGTCAAGAAATTATACGGTGACACAGAGAAAACTTGTTAAAATTAAATTAAGTTTTTTGTTGTTTACCCAACAGAAACTAGGTCCCAGATCCACGTCTCCGGGAAGGATGTTCTAATGGTCTCCTTCTTCTCCTCCATATTTTTCTCACCGCTACCAGAGCCTCGCTTCACATTGAAAGCCATGGCAACCGGAAAATTTTCTAATAAGAGAGGAAAAATGTACCTTTAATTGGAGTCCACATTGATCAGCTGTCAGATCACAGTCATTGTCACTACATTTGAATAAATAGAGAACAATATCACTCGTAAATTCAAATACAGCAATTCCCCATTTTCTGCGGGGGGTACTATGCGCTTTGGTGTACTGCGGTGCTATGTTACATGCACCGGCAGTGACTCTTCGGTGTGCTGTATTTCCACAGTGGAAGGAATGAAACTCTGTGCCCCTTTCCAGCAAAGCAGAGCATTTCCAGCTCTTCAGAAGAATACAATTCAATGAAAACAATACATTGTCGGCTTCGGATGCCTTGCTATAAGCAGTGGAATGCGTGAATAAAGATAAACGTGTTCCAGTGTGAAATCCGCGAGCAGCTAGTGCCACAACATCGTGATATAGCTGGGGATTACTGTCTATAGCAAACATACCATCAAAGTAATACTCAAATCTACGTCGTCGGCAGTCATAGGGTTTCTTCACATCAGAATTTGTCACAAGCTTGACTCCGATTTCCTGGAAAAGAGAGAAATATTTGTCAAGTCACAAAACATTCATCTCATCGAAGCATGCCTTGATGCACCTTATTTTGTGCCCTGGGGAACGGTCGCGTTGGAACACAAATGCACATTCTCTAAAGTTCAAAATGTTAATTTTTTCAAAACATCTTTGTTTAACAAAATCCCTTATTGATAAACCAATGAATCTGGTGCGTCACAGTTGGCACCGTGGGCATTTCATATTCCCAGGGTGCCAAGGGAGAAACTGGATGTTGTCGAGGGTCACACCAATATGGTAACCTGATGTGTCACATTAATTTAATATCTTAAAATGGCTCAGGTGGTGAAGTGGTCATCCCCAATCAAATTGCTGTGCCATAGCGTGTAAATGTGTGTTGGTATGACAATAAAATTTCTTGAATCTTTGAAAATATACTGGACATTGACCCCGCTTTGAGCAGCTGGCTCGTTGCTGGGATGCGGAACCGCGTCGGCCGCGTTGATTGTGTTCGATCTGCCTGTAAACTAATGCATGCCAGTGGACTGGACAGAATGCGAGCAGGCCGCATGTGGCCCACGGGCCCTGTACTATACAGTAATTCTATGCGAGATAGGCACATGCCCTCACGTTAAAAGCAGGTCAATGTCAGTACTTAATGTAGCCTACTTGATAGTCAAGTCTTACTTTAAAGACGCTGTAAACATCATTCTTCTGATTGTTTGGCCCAGAGTAAAATGAGCGCTTGCTCCGCCGTTCTGGAGCCACCAACAGCCCAGGTTGACGCTCAGGAAGGCAGGGATATGGCTCGTAGTCTTCAGTCTCATACGGGTATCCTGCCAGCTTCTGCAGAGGGAGCTGACTGTACACCTACACAGAGTTAAACACAACACTATTAATACTCTCACCAAACTTTAAATTAAAGTTTGATTTTTATTGGTAGAATGGGATTTATGCCAAGGACATCTGCTTTTAAATAGACTTTACACCGATCTTTATCGGCTGACCGGTATCGGCCGATATTTAGCATTTCATGCTGATCGGCTGAAATGACGTCATTGATCGGCTCCACAAAAGACATTAACTCCGCGTCGCCGCGTGCAGAGTATATTTGAATCCAAAGGATAGTTTATTTTTAGCCTGTGTGAATGCTGTTTTGTCTGGAAATAGATCTGTTTAAAAAATTCTGCCAAAGCTGAACTGCTGACAATTGGTCTTAGATGGAGAAGACATTTCATCTCTAATCCAAAAGGCTTCTACAGTAATGTGGCCAGTTATTTTTTTCTCTTCTCTTAACCACATTGAGGGAAAATTAGCCTTCTAAAAATTAGTCTTCTCGTCTTCAGTGAAAACACGAAACAGGGGGCGCCTTGGTTTACGATAGAGTTCCATTCTCACAATGTAACCCGAATTTGCAAGCAAGTCAGAATGTGCCATAGTCTATCATCAACACAGTAGTGTTGATGAAATACAGTGAATTATAGTAATAATGCAGGAATTATACAGTAATTTGTATGAGAAAAAAAAATATTATACTTTAAATATAAAACAAGCAAATGAAAAACAGTAAGGACGACAGTAACTGAGCGTGCCTTCTAGTGCCAGTAATCTTACGTCGCTGCGCATCGATACATAGTATGGGTGTACATGTTTTTGGACAGTGGGACCAAGCCGGCGTGCCGAACCAGAATCCCCACAGGCGGAGGGACGCAGGTAAATTCCATATAGAAAGGCCCAAGCCAACAGATTTGAGCCCTGAACCTTCCTAATGTGAGGCGACTTGATTGCTGTGTCACCGTGAATAAAGTCAGTGTTGTAGAAATGAATGTATATACAGGGGGTGAGACGTGTCTCGGTATGAAGTTGAAGGGATCTTACATAGTCAACAGTGAGTTCCCTCTCTGACTTCAGCAGTAGGATGCTTTGGTCAATGGCTCTCACAGAGCACAAAGAGCCTGGCTGAGCCTGGAGTTTCAATGTGGTCTTCTCTGATGGAAGCTCTTGGAGGGACGAGAACTTAAGAGAAACCTGTACAGAGGACAACAGTGGGTCAGTGGCGATAAATCCAGTTTTCGAAAGATCTTAATTCCATTCAAACTCAAGTATTTATCATTTGTTTAATGTGTATTTAAAAATAACACCAGGTACAACCTTGTTCTTGAGACAGAGCTGGATGGGGAAATCCTGGCTGTCTGCCACAGCCTCGCCACCAGGCAACACAGTGTAAACTACAACCTGTGCAAACGGCGCCAGGTTGATCACTTCACGGAGGGATATGGACAACTCTCCTTTGTTCACTGACAGACGTAAGAACAAAATGGGAAATGTTGTAGAATGTAACTAAAAACATTTCAAGCAATAAAAAAGGGTTACTCGTCATGGTTTTCATATAATGGTCTCCATTTACAGAGTTGGCGCATCTGCGACGCAGCGCAAAAACAATTGCAAGACTCTCTGCGCCCATTTGCCAATTTGGCAGACCGGTCTGCGAAAAGCTGAGCGTACTCGCGCAACGAGGGTGTGTACTTTGACATGCGCCAGGCCCATGTGGCAATTTAGTGGTAGAAAGTCGGTCTCAACTAACGTCGGCTGGGGCCACATCTAATTTTTGGCGCCAAGTAGACCGCTGGTGTAACGCGATTTTGTTGAATTTGGTCGAGGCAGAGGCAGAAAGATTCTGAGGTCCGCGGACATATTTAAGTTGTCGGCATTTATCAGCTCATTGTGTAGATTTAATTTAAAGGGAACCCGGTCAGGTTCTCTGTTGCCACACCCGCCAATAGCAGTGACAATACTCCAGTCACGCACAGATCGCTGCATTCTCTTCCGCACGATGATGTCTCCAGGCAAGGCTGTGAATGCGCCATATTTAAGGGGAATGAGGTCAGCTGTGTTGACTCCCACAACGGTGCAGACCGACCGACCCTTTTTAAAAATACGCCAACTTGGACACGTCTGCAAAATTGTGAAAACCCGGTCTAACCCGCCCCACTGGATTAATGCCAGTCACAAAAATCGAGCGCAAGGAAATCAGATTACAGAGCATGTTTGACTGATCAGTAAACAAAATCAATCACTAGACTAAAACCAAGCAAATCTATTCACAATTTACAACTAAAATAATAATAACAAAATTACTCTTAATAATGGTTAAAAAAAAAGGATCATTCTGTTTCAAATCATTTGCTCTATTTTCTGCTCTGTGTCAAGGTCTTATTTGTGTACGTTTCATATTAATGATCCTTAAGTAACTGTTTTGAAATATTTCAGCCTCCTACAGATTGCTCTTGTTATGGTTCAATGCTTCGGGCCACCCCAAAATCCTGAAAAATACTCAACTATTCGCCTTGTCACCTTCAGCAGAATGCTGTGATGTAGCAGATTTTCAAACTAACTATAATGTATATAAAAACAATACATAATTGCTTGATGGATTGCTTTTGGAAGTCGAATAGTTTCCAGGTGGCCCTTTCCTGTATGTGGCCCTCGGTGAAAAAAATGTTTGGCCACCCCGGATTGAGAGTCATTGATTAAACTACCACATCGTTAGAATCCAGCATACCCAGTTACAATCACCCACGCAGGTAGGAAAAAGAAAAAAAAGTGACTATCAAATTAGATTACCTGTACCCAGGCGAACAGCCACTTGGAGATGACCGTGCTGCATGATTGCACCTTTGGACATCACCTTAGAAGTACACACACAATAAGAAGTCAAGTGTGAGTTTTCCCACACAGACATTTGGAACTTGTATGTTCAGTGTACACATTTCTACAAAATTTCTAGTAAGACTGACTTTGCAAATACTGACAGTAACTGGACCCACCAAATAGAAAAAGTCAAGGGTCTCCTGTCCCTTCTTGAGCTCCTCTCCCTGGATGATGTACTTGGCTCTTACTGCGGCACCTTTGTCACAGGAGATCGTCCCGCTGACCTGCATGAGCTTCAAAAAGCTACTACTCTTGGAGTAGAAGGGAGAAACATTGTGGTAAGCTGTCCCGTACTCTGGTTTCCGAATACCTGGAACATATGGCTCATCATCTTCAACCAGTTTGGACTTGGCCTGTTAACACCAAAACAAAACAATAGTGAAATTCATGAGAGGAAGCGTTAACGCAACAGTAGCGACTTGAATTTAGGTTCGGCCAAGTTGACTTAGATACTTCTGATATACTTCTTTCTTTCGAATATATTTTATTTTTAACATAGCAGTGATGAAGACGTCATCATCTCATATTCCTCATGCTGTTCTTGGAGTAATTTCCTGAGTGTGTTTGTCTGACTTCCTCTTTCTGCCTCTTTTCCTGTTGGGCTTTGTGGTAATATGATTGTGTTCCCCAAATTCTGCCTAACAAGTGGCCAGGAGACCATGCGACGAGACCAGGAAAAGGAATCAGGGCAATTGCTGCATCTGCTGTATAGTTACAAAATATATTTCAGTTGCAAAGGGTTTTTTAAAATGAATCAAGATGGTATCTGTTATTTATAGCTGCATTTTTTTTTTTCAAGAAAGTGTCACATCAAAAAGTACAGTCTTACTGTTATTTCCATGGTATACATTTGGTGCTTCAACTAATGTTTTCCTATAAAACACTGATAAGTAGTAATTTCACCTGAACATAATAGCTGCGAAAGCATTTTAATGAATGAGGAGCCTTGCATTACCATGCCAACCAGAGCTACATTGGTGGTGTCTGGACTAGCCTTTTGTGTTGTTAGCCGCTAACAGCTGCTAACATCACTAGCATCAGACAGGGTTTATGATGACATATTTTGATACTGTTGAGCTTAGCATATTTAGCCTGTGACTATGTCGGTTAAAATATTTTTTTATTTCTTCAGCATGTACCACAGTTGCCTAAAACAGAGGAGTCACAAACCTGAAGATTGGCATAGTCCCCCCAGTTGCTGGTGTCCAGTGAAAACGAGGCCACGCCGTCTGTGTTTGTGGTTAGTGTTAAGGTAATTGAGTCTGGGGTGATTAAGTAGACATGCTCATTGGCCACAGGTTTTCTGTCTGCACCAGTCATTTTGACCTGCAAACAAGATGAATGAGGACAAAATGTTTAGTTGGTCAACATTTTATGCGTTCTCCCAGTGGACAAACATTCGTTCACCTTAAAAAAGTCACATAAATACCCTACAAAATGAAATATGTCTACATCGTGCATGTCAGCAAGCTTATATTAGTGATGTGGTGAAGTCTGGTTGGGCCTGGTTAGTACTTTGGTTACTTGAGAGGCATCCTGGCTCCTGAACAGGAGGAGACCGTGATAAGTTACCCCAAAAAGCGACAACTAGCGCGCCACCATCTTGACCTCCTTTGTTTGATCTACTAGCTCCTCAAGAGACTCCCAACATGAATGTAAAATTTAAACAAGATGTTGCTCCGTCACCTCTCTGTAAATACTGTATGTAAAACTAAAACAGCCAAGCATTTCAGTAGCACTATTAGATCACAATAATGGACCCAATCATCCCGTAAAATCACAACAAGACACTACCACAATGGATTTTAAACAATTAAGATGTGATTGAAGTTTAGATTTTCACCTTTTAGAGAGTTCTAAAAAATATATGCTATTTATCATTTCGGAATTGCAGCAAGTACATCTATTTTCAGGGATGCAAAAGTATTTGGATGCAATTGTAAATATTTAATACTTTAACCAAAAACAAAAAACTGGAGACAATGGACGCATTCTGACTTTCCTACCTGGAGATGCTTCGCCTGAACATTGAGGTCACCTTCACTTTTTGTTAGACAAGTAACAAGGATGCGCTACTGGATTGAGATCTGTTTTCTTTTTTGTTTGTTTTTGTTTTTTAATGATCAGCTCATGTGCAACTCAAGACATTTTGAAGGTTCATAAATTCAGATTTTTCAGTTGCCAAGTCAGTTACCAAATCTCAACCCGTGCTTTCAGCATTTCATCCTTGATTGAACCCCAGAGGGGAAAGTCAAAATCAACTTTTCGTGTACTGAAGACAAAAGCAATGCCCACAAACTAGCAGCATCAAGTGAAGCCAACTGAGTAAAACCTTTCAAATTAAAGCTTAAAGGCTACACTTCAATTACATCATAATTACTGTCATTCAAATCCATTACGGTGGTGTGCAAATACTTCTGGACTTTACTGTACTTTAACCACAATTAAGTGCAATTTATCCTTTTGATCATTGGATTGACATTGACATTGACAAAAAAAGTGACTACCTTTCCCTCAAATGGGATGCCAGGCTTGTATGCTTCAGGTACATCTTCAAAAGTGACTGTTCTGATAAGGGCACTGAAGCTTGCCTGCGCTGTACCCTTCAGGATCACCCCTAAACGGGAAATATGATTACAGATTACGCCAAGGCATCGAGACATAGAATGAACATGATGGTAAGTAAAACATTCCACGAGCTTACCTGTGCCATGCTCCTCTAATTCGGCATCCACCTCAAAACTATCATCATACATGTTCTTGTTGAGGGCAAAGTCTTCCATGCTCACCATTTGTGTAGCACAACCGCTGCGATCGGTCTAGAAGAGTGTCACTTTTAGACTCAAAAGCTTCATGGATTTACATGAAGCAACAGTCAACAGTATTATGTCAACTACTCACTCTCAGTTTATATGTCTTGCAGAGGTCTTTCTGTGATATGGCACGCCAGAAATAGTGAAAAGCATTCCTACAAAACACCGCCTTGCCTGAGCCAACAACTGGTTTTCCATAAGTGTATCTGCAGGGAGAAGCACAAGTTAATTTCATACAGACATTTTGATCTTATTATAACTAACATCAATGATGATTGCTGTCTGCTGAGCAAGCAAAACATGAAATATGAGACTGACTACAACAAAATGCGTGCACTACGTTGCTTATACACATACTATAAGACGTATCACTGATGAATCTGAAGAGCATGGCATTACATTAAATTCTTAGTACATTAACATGATTTTCAGACCAAAATTTTTTCACAACCTAAAAGTTCCAATATCTCCCTGTAGCTTTCCTGCCTGACAGAAAAGCGACGACGAAGAGGCAAAGTCACACTAAAACACTCACTTTCCACAAATCTTCAGCGTGACCTGCTGGTCCATGATTGTAATCACACTCGGGAGGTGGACAGTTACCTCAAATTTGGGCAAAACTAAAAGAAAAGTCAAAATAAAGAAACATTAACAAAAAAGGAAGCTTCAATGAATACAGTCGAGCACAACAATTGCATAGCAACTATAGCAGACCATATTCCTTGATGTCAAAGCTGTGGGAGATTTTCTCTCCTTTGTCTGTGGTGGCAGTGATTACATAGGTTCCTTGTGCTGCCTCTGGAATCATGGGATGGGAAAGATCAAGGATTCCAGCGGCAACAAATCTATCCAACCACTGAGCAATTCGATTGGAATTGGGATCCTACATTAAAACAGACAGAAGACAGAAGTGCGCTTATTGACGCTGTAGTGGTCTCGTTTGGGGTCGAATCGTCACAATAACCAAACAACCTGAAGAGGGACAATGTTATTGTTTACTTTCTGTAGCACATGATTGGTGACAATGTCCAGCTTTGTCTCATAGCTGATTGAATGAAAAACTGTTTCCACCGTATGCGGTGTTAAATCGCTAATTGTGTGAGTGAGTAGAGACCATTAGAACACACGCAAGATTCTCCTGGAGATTCATACCCGTGATTCAGTGAAATCCCCCTTGAGGAAACACACCCATTATATCAGGTTTCAAACGCAACAAAATCCCCCTTTCGCTGTGGCTCTCAATAACCACTCAAGCGAACAGAATGTGTCGGTGTGGCTCAAAATGTGCTTCTTACCTGAAGCTCCACCACTGTGTACTGAAAAAGAACAAAAACAAAAGTCAAACTCATTAGTTGCTGGCGAAATATCTCACTACACTTTCAGACATTACTATAAATTCGACAGTTATAACCACAACATTGATCATTCGTGTTGATGTTACCCAGAGTTCATTAAATGTGTGTCTTATTTAACTCTCGCGTTACATGTTTGTTGCGCTTTTCTTCATGAAACCCTGGCTGTGGGTTGTGTGCAACAAAGTGACATCCCGGTCAGCTTTGCGTGATGTTAAAATAAACATTACCGGGCCTACTTTTTCTGCAATCCAAAAGAGCTCCTGTTTACCTCAGCTAACTCATCAGCACCACGATGAAGCAAAATGTTAACTTAACACTGTTGTCACTAAGGAGTGTAATCAGGTTTATAGTAATTTACTGGCCACAGCGTTGTAAATTACTATAAGCACACCTGGTGAGGATAAGCAGTTACGAGAATGGATGGATGGACCTGGACGGTGCAATCCATGAGTTTGTCTGTGATTGAGTTTCCAGCAGGGTAACTTGTAATTGTTACCGACTACATTTCCCAAGTAATCTTTCCACCTTGCGGCTACAATGAGCCAGTACATGCTTGCATCTTTATTTTACTTAGCCAGCAGGCATGAACATTCCAAATTCTCGAGACTAGATTAACATGTCACTCTGGCAGAAAATACCATACGTACACTATAACTAGCCAGTTAGTGCAGTCGCTACCTACAGTAGTTTAAGCACCAGCAACATTGTTGTGTGTTGGTGGTGAAAACACTGGACTTGTCAAAAAAAGAAATAATAAAAAATCACTTTAGGGCCTACTGTTAAATTTGTGTGTGATTCAGCAACCAAACAGGCTTGTCCATATTAAGTTCTGTTCGGCCAATGCGTTGTATGAGGAAAGCAGCTGCTCAAAAACCACTGATGAGCAGCAAACGGGTATTTGAAGCTGCTGGTGGCTCTTGACTTATTATTGCAGTGTATAAGAGCATTGTTAAGGTGATATTAAAGAAGGGCTCCTATGTAAATAATTTGATCGGCAAGGATGCTTTTGGCCGAAAATAGCATTTTTTTTTTTTTTTTTCATCCCCTCCTTGAGCCGTCACCTTGTCGTGGTGGAGGGGTTTGTGTGTCCCAGTGATCCTAGGAGCTAAGTTGTCTGGGGCTTTATGCCCCTGGCAGGGTCACCCATGACAAACAGGTCCTAGGTGAGGGACCAGACAAAGCACGGCTCAAAGACCCCTAATGATGACGACAAACAATGGACTTCGTTTTCCCTTGCCCGGACGCGGGCCACCGGGGCCCCCCGCTGGAGCCAGGCCTGGTGGTGGGGCTCGAAGGTGAGCGCCTGGTGGCCGGGCCTGCACCCATGGGGTCCGGCCGGGCACAGCCCGAAAGGGTAACGTGGTTCCCCCTTCCCATGGGCTCACCACCTGTGGGAGGGGCCATAGGGGTCGGGTGCAGTGTGAGCCGGGCGGTGGCCGAAGGCGGGGACCTTGGCGATCCGATCCCCGGCTACAGAAGCTGGCTCTAGGGACGTGGAATGTCACCTCTCTGGCAGGGAAGGAGCCCGAGTTGGTGTGTGAGGTCGAGAAGTTCCGACTCGATATAGTCGGACTCGCCTCCACACACACCTGGGGCTCTGGTACCAGTCCTCTCGAGAGGGGTTGGACTCTCTTCCACTCTGGAGTTGCCCATGGTGAGAGGCGCCGAGCAGGTGTGGGTATACTTATTGCCCCCCGGCTCGGCGCCTGTACGTTGGGGTTCACCCCGGTGGACGAGAGGGTAGCCTCCCTCCGCCTTCGGGTGGGGGGACGGGTCCTGACTGTTGTTTGTGCCTATGCACCAAACAGCAGTTCAGAGTACCCACCCTTTTTGGAGTCCTTGGAGGGGGTGCTGGAGAGCGCTCCCGCTGGGGACTCCATTGTTCTGTTGGGGGACTTCAATGCTCACGTGGGCAATGACAGTGAGACCTGGAAGGGCGCGATTGGGAGGAACGGCCCCCCCGATCAGAACCCGAGCGGTGTTCTGTTATTGGACTTCTGTGCTCGTCACGGATTGTCCATAACGAACACCATGTTCAAGCATAAGGGTGTCCACACGTGCACTTGGCACCAGGACACCCTAGGTCGCAGTTCGATGATCGACTTTGTGGTCGTGTCATCGGACTTGCGGCCGCATGTCTTGGACACTCGGGTGAAGAGAGGGGCGGAGCTGTCAACTGATCACCACCTGGTGGTGAGTTGGCTCCGATGGTGGGGGAAGATGCCGGTCCGACGTGGCAGGCCCAAACGTATTGTGAGGGTCTGCTGGGAACGTCTGGCAGAATCCCCTGTCAGAAGGAGTTTCAACTCCCACCTCCGACAGAACTTTGCTCATGTTCCGGGGGAGGCGGGGGACATCGAGTCCGAGTGGACCATGTTCCGCGCCTCCATTGCTGAGGCGGCCGACCGGAGCTGTGGCCGTAAGGTGGTCGGTGCCTGTCGTGGCGGCAATCCGCGAACCCGTTGGTGGACACCAACGGTGAGGGATGCCGTCAAGCTGAAGAAGGAGTCCTATCGGGCCTTTTTGGCCTGTGGGACTCCTGAGGCAGCTGATGGGTACCGGCTGGCCAAGCGGAATGCAGCTCTGGTGACCGAAAGAACAAGATCCCGGATACAAGCGGCCGAAATGAGTTTCCTCCGCAGGGTGTCCGGGCTCTCCCTTTGAGATAGGGTGAGAAGCTCGGTCATCCGGGAGGATCTCAGAGTAGAGCCGCTACTCCTCCGCATTGAGAGGAGCCAGATGAGGTGGCTGGGGCATCTGATTCGGATGCCTCCCGGACGCCTCCCTGGTGAGGTGTTCCGGGCATGTCCCACCGGGAGGAGACCCCGGGGACGACCCAGGACGCGCTGGAGAGACTACATCCTTCGGCTGGCCTGGGAACGCCTCGGGATCCCCCCGGTAGAGCTGGATGAAGTGGCTGGGGAGAGGGTAGTCTGGGCGTCCCTGCTGAAGCTACTGCCCCCGCGACCCGACCCGGATAAGCGGTAGAGAATGGATGGATGGATGGATGGATGGATTTTTTTTCATTTTAATTGATGAATGTAATGACAGAAATATGATTATATCTAATATATTAAATATCGTTTTTTTCTGGGTTTTTTATAGCCTAAAATGAGCCAAAATGCCAAAGAAGGAACTGAGGACTTGACGGTACAAAATATCATAAGAATCGCTCTATAACGTGTAAATAAATCATGGTTCAGAGGAAATGTCAAGGCTGAGAAAAGTTCCAGTGCATACTGTTCTGCACATTTTGTTCTCAGATTGGGTTTGAATTTGATGAGCAATGGTGCCGAGAATTTTTTTTTAATTTTTATTATTTATCGATTTTTAGAAATAGCAGAATTCGAACTTCACATTTTTTCCATTAAATATGTTCGAGTTTTACGTTTGTCCTTGGAGGAGTAGATAAGGGATTAATACTATCAAAAAACATCCCCCTGGTTTCTAGCTGGCTGTTTTTCCATTCAAATAAAAGCAAAAGACTGATCTGGTCGGTGAACCGCTATACACCATGGGGGAAAAGGTAAAGAGCAAAACCCAAACTTGGTGCAGTACTCCTAATTCCTTTTGTCAGATGTTAATCATGCACGGCAGATTGTCTCCTCACTAATGGAAAAGGCCTTGAGCCTGTATTGATTCAGATGTTTGGGTCAGATGCAGTGTGAGGCAAATGAACTGACAGCATGTTTATCACACTACTCCACACAGCGCATCACACCCACGCTGGCTTCAAAAACCAACAAAGAGCCCTCCTTTCACATCCCACTGTGCTAAGCAAAAACAGAGGCTTGTACTTGACATTTACCAGAAATCACAACGGACAAAGTTCACCTTTGCATTCAGTTTAACAACCCCTTGAAAGACAAAAACGAATTGAAAACTTACCATCCGGTCCACAGGGATGAAACCGGAATCCATGGAAACGATTCGGAATTGCACTGTACAGGAATGTAGGAAATTAATAAGAAAGTCTTCAAGCATTGCTTTAAATACATGACATAAAGTTAAAATATCAGATTAAAGCAAAAAGGAAAGAGGACATTTTTGTCCGTGTTATGCCTCAAAACATGGTTCTCAAAGAGAAAATTACCGTGCAAAATGCATTTGTCTAACAAAGAGCAGAATAGAGGATGAGAGTAAAAAGGAGCCAAAGGAACTATTATTCTGTCTTCTGCCTTGTGAAAAGACATACTGTACAGCTATGGGCCCCAACCTTTCTTTCACCACAGACAAGTAACACAATAATTACATGGACCAGTGTATTACGTAACACATTTCACAATGTATTTATCATGAGAATGTAATAAATACACATACAGTAGACTGTAGTGTATATTATTGCATTCAAATTATTCAGAGCAATCGGAAGAAAATCCCATGCATTTCATGATTTTTAATCTGTAACATAATTATGTTGGCTGTTCTCCATTATACACTGTAAGTAGCAAAAATACAAATGAAACAAGCTGAGTAACAAAAGTGACAAATAAATAGTTTGTCCTAGAAAGCCATTACGCAGATGTGAAAGTCACAAATATGTCCGTCATACCTGTTCAAAATATCAAGTATATATTTCATATGAAAACATATACATCCAGTAGTTGCTATGAAAAGAGATCTACGTTTCTGATGCTAAATATATCTTGGTGGTTTGTGGTGTGTTTGTCTTAAATACTGCACATCGCTGTAAATTTTGACAGTCCTGGAATAAAGTGGAATAATATGTTTAATATCTTACACCTTCCTCCAAGTCAAGGAGAGGGTTAATTCATATTAATAATAATTATTTAAATTATTTTTTTTAAATATTAATTAATTATTACTTATTATACATAATTCTAAATGTTAACTAGTTTATTAATTATATAATAATACATTAATAAATTGAGGCTACAATCGGCTCTTCTGGCTCAGAATTATTACAGAATTACTACTATTGTAAATGTCTTGTTATACAGTGTAGAGATAGGCTGGTTATACAGCAACGAGCTATTCTACCTCAAAACAGTTCTCAACTCTGAATATTTTGATTGTGGTGATACTTACCGGTCTGTCCAGGTTTGTAGACAGTTTTATCAGTCTGGATAATGTGGATAAAAGCGGCGGGCACAATGAGGATTTTGGTCTTCTTGTTCATGGAGTCACTCTTCCCTTTAACAGTGACATTTATGGTTGCCACAGTATTAGTGCGCACTGCTGGGACCTACGGCGCCAAGAATCACACACGTCAGACAGAGAGGACAACAGAGAGATTGTAATTTCATTTTAATTTTAATTTAAATGTAATTTTTATTAAAAATTTTAATTGCAAAAGGCCCTGTGTTGTAACAGCAAACCACTTTGCGGGGTCAACTATGAAATCACTCTATACTCACAAGCATATGTTCACTTGTTTTCACAATGCAAATGAGGCTGTTATTACATAACAAAGGATAGCTCCCAAAATTTGTGAGGGGCGCTTTTTGGTTTCAAAACAACTTGCTGTGGTGGGACACAGTCCAGAGCAATTATTTGCCAAAGAGCCGTACTGATAGCTTTTCATTCATGGCGCCAGATACATAATTTGGTACATAATGATGGATAAATGGATAGCTGGATAGGTAAATAAATATACTTGGGTTGATGACAGACCTGAAAGTTCGTGCACTGGTAAAAGTCCTGTTTGACCTTCTTCTCCAGGATGACAGTGCTGCCAGAGTCCATGTCCAAGGTGACAGTCAACGTGACGAGCTCCGTGGGGCCCTGGATGACGGCGCACAAGGTTTCCTGCGCACCTCCGCTCACCTGGGAGCTCACAGTCACCGCAAAGATGCTGCACGGATGGAGAGAAGACAAAAATTGCGCTGGGAAACAACTTCGGTGTCACATAACCTGAATATTTTCGAGACAGTAAATTTAACAAAATATTGAAGAGTGAAATGTCAGACATCTGTTTATCGTGTACAATTGAAAGAAACGTGTCACGGGGAGAACATGCAAACTCCACACAGGCGAGGCCGGATTTGACAAAGTTATTTCTCATGTTTTATTTCCCAATTGTAACCACAGCCTCAAATCACTGGACTTACACGCTGCTGCCAATGAGAAATAAAGGACATAGTGAATTAATTCGGTTTGAATTCGTGTTGCATTGAATATTGAGGCCCTTAACTAAGTATATGACAAACTTGATTGGTCGGTACTACAATGTAAACTGTCGATACAAAAACGCCAAATTACATGATAAAATAGAGGTCAGTCAACTTTAAACGTACACGTCGTGCAGATAACAAACCTCTGATGATTCCATGGACCAGTCGCGTCTCGATTGGCTCTACTTACGTGTCACTGAGAGGACCCGATGACGCACTTTGCAGAAAGACAGATGCCAGCATGAGCGCCAGCATTTGAAGGACAGGTGCCATGTTTGTGTAGCACACACAGCGCCTTGTTCCGACGGGGCCGAGAGACTTCTGCACCAGAGGACTTGGACACTGATGAACTGGGTGCAAACCTTTTGGACTTCGCTTTTTTTATAGTTCTCCCCCCTGCATTCTTTGCTTTTTTTGCACTCTCCACCATGCTGCCAAACGAGTTTCACTGCCCAAAAGTTCAAAACCGGACTGGCCTGCTGTCAGTTGTCCACTCCAACAATTCATGAGGAATTTGAGAGACGTGGGTGGGGGAATCGCCAATGGCATCTTTTGTGTTGCTCCTGTCGCAATTTTCAAGCATACAACATCACCTAAGAATACTTCAAAATGATTGATCACATACGTTATCGTAATTCCTGAGGCTGTCAATGTTACAAATTCACTACTGACTCTGCCAATAAATCGAAAGGAATGCTGACCAACTCATTCATCTTCCTGTTAAAGCAGTGGCGGTTCTTGAGGGAGCAACAATGCTGTGGCGCATCCCCCCCAACGAAGATGATAACCAAAGCAAAGATTATAAAATGAATCAATACAGTTATACTATAAAATTCACTTTTAAATTGTTATCCTGCACTCACCAACACAAAAAGCGGAACTAATGCGTGTGGCTCAACTTTTTAGATGGATCTGTTGGATTTTCTATAAAGAGTTAAATAGACAGCATGAGGAATTTCATGTTGCAAGTTTTCAACAACACTCGGGCAACATCGGTGTCGTGCATGTTGTAGCCGGTGAAGTCAGGGCTTCAAAATAAACGCACAACAGTAAAATAAACACAGGATGCTTTCGTGCGGCCATTTTTAAATAGCGGACTGCGGTGGTCCGGGCCGAATCAAGGTCGAATGCGGACCCACTGTCAATTGCCGTCAATTAAAGACAATGAGCGCTGTGTTTTTTTTCTCCATCAGGCCGCTGCGACAGGCTGTGTATCACAGGATTTTGAATGTATGCTGTAATTTTTGGGTGGTAAAATAAATGCTTCCCAAGCCAAAAAATAAATAGAAAATTCATTAAAATACATATTACAAGGAATAAAATGTACATAGTGTACAGTACTACTGCACATTACTCTATGTGTAAGAGTTTAAAATGTGTTTAAGAGTATAAAAAGTTTCTAAAAGTATGGTTGAGGTTAATAGGAGTTTGGAGAAGTTTCATAAAGGTAGACATTCCTGTAAAATCTACAGTTACCACATACCACATACATTACAGTAAAATACCTTAAAGTGATTTTACAGTAATTAACTACAGTTTCCACTGTATCATGGGATTTTGGTTGAAGTCACACAGAGAGTTATTGTATTTTGCGTGCAGCAGAATTGTGAAGCCGTGTGCTCCCAGCATGCATTGCGCCATAAAATGTTGAACTGTTACCGTAATGAAGACGTTAATCCTTAATGTTCATGAACGATAAGGGTTCATGTAACATTGATCATGTGTGTTTACATTACTCGTAGTTCATTGAATGTGTGTCTTATTTAACTCTCGCGTTACATGTATGTTGCACTCCCCCCCCCATGAAACCCTGACTGTGGGTTGTGTGCCATAGAGTGATATCTGGGTCAGTTCTGCTGTGTACGAAGTGAAACTAAAGTAGGTGTTTCCTGGTCTACTTCTTAAGCAAGTCAAAATTTGCCTTGTCCATCTCATCAGCACCACATTGAATAGAAGCATTGATTTGATGCTGTTTTCTGTAAGTAAATCTGCAAATACTGTTTTTTTTCAATATCAAGTATTTTATTTATTTATCACTATCAAATGTATTTGTGTAGCACTTTCAAATTTATTTATATCGCACTTTTCATATTAATCCAAAGCTTTTACCCACTTCATTTGGGTCAGCTGACCTAATAGCCTTTTGAAAGGTAATGTGGACATAAAATGCTTCTTCGTCTCGTATCTACAGTACAGCAACTCACTGCATGTGTATCACTATTTAAATATTCATACATTTCCCATACCGCCTATGCTCTTTGGGTCGCTGGAGCCTATCCCAGCTGACTGGGCAAGAGGCGGGCTACACCCTGAACTGGTCGCCAGCCAATCGCATGGCTCCTATAAACAAACAACCATTGGCACTCACATTCACACCTACGAGCAATTTAGAGTTTTCAATTTACCGACCATGCATGTTTTTGGGATGTGGGAGGAAACCGCAGTACCCGGAGAAAACCTACACAGGCACGGGGAGAACATGCAAACTCCACACAGGGGCGGCAGGATTTGAACCCGGGTCCTCTGCTTGGACCCGTTTCTTCACTTCCTGACCACACCCTTTGGACTGCTGACCCCAAGTATTTAAAGACCTCCACCCTTGCTATCTCTTCTCCCTCTTGTCTCATTCTTCCCCTCCACCCCTCTCATTTATGCACATATATTCTGTGTCACTTCGACGAATCTTCATTCTGCATGCCTCCATCTTTCTAACTGTCCTCCACCTACTCCCTGCTTTCACTGCAGATCACAATGTTATCTGCAAACATCATGGTCCACGGGGATTCTAGTCTAACCTCATCTGTCAGCCTATCCATCACCACTGCAAACAGGAAGGGGCTAAGGGTTGATCCCTGATGCAGTCCCACCTCAACCTTAAACTCCTCCATCACACCTCACCACTGTGCTGCTGCCCTCATACATGTACTGTATTATTCTAACATACTTCTCTGCCACTCCAGACTTTCCATCTGTCCAGCACACTACTGGCACCAGTCAACAAAATTTCCCTCTCTTTCCTTCATCAACCTAACCTGCTGCACATCCTTCCCATCTCTAACCCTCTGTCTGGCCAACCTGTATAGATCATTTTCTCCTTCTTTAGTGTCCAACCTGCCATACATATCATCATATGCCTCTTGTTTGGCCTTTGCCACCTCTACCTTTGCCCTACGTCACATCTCAATGGATTCCTTTCGCCTCTCCTCTGTCCTCTATATGTCCCACTTTTTCTTAGCTAACCTTTTTCCTTGTATGATTTCCTGTACTGTGAGGTTCCACCACCAACTCTCTTTCTCTCCTTTCCTGCCAGAAGATGCACAAAGTACTCTCTTGCCTGTCTCCCTGATCATCTTGGCTGTAGTGGTCCAGTCTTCTGGCAGCTCCTCCTGTCCACCGAGAGCCTGTCTCAGCACTTCCCGAAAAGCCGCACAACACTCTTCCTTTCTCAGCTTCCACCACATGGATATCTGCTCTGCCTTTGTCTTCTTAATCTTCCTCCCCACCACCAGAGTCATCTTATACATCACCATCCTATACTGCCTAGCCACACTCTCCCCTACCACTACCTTACAGTCGGTAACCTCCTTCAGATTACATCGTCTGGATAAAATGTAATCCACCTCCGTGCTTCTACGTTCTACATGTCCATTGGGATGCTCAGAGTCTTCACTTCACCTACGGGCAATTTAGAGTCTTCTCTTAACCTAGCATGCATGTTTTTGGAATGTGGGAGGAAACCGGAGTACCCAGAGAAAACCCACGCAGGCATGGGGAGAACATGGAAACGCCACACAGGCAGGGCCGGGATTTGAACCCCAGTCCTCAGAACTGTGAGGCAGATGTGCTAACCAGTTGACCACTGTGCCGCCACTTAGCGAAGTCTTTCTTTGAAATAACCCTGACTCCATTTGTCTTCCCATCTACAACATGGTAGATGGAACCTCTACCCTTAATACCTTTCCACCTGGTCTCCTGGACACACAATATATAAACAGCTGTATTTTGTGCAAATGTATTTAATTTGACTTTCATTTTGTACATGCAGTTTTTATGTTTATGTTTCTTCATAAGATGGTCTGAAAGGCACTTTGAGCATAAAAGCATGTTATGGTTACAAATATTATTTAAATGTCTATTTTTGAACACTATATATTGTTTTTTTACTGTGCCAAACTTTTATAAAAGTGGATCGCATCTTAAAAACTAGATAGTAGAGCAATGTCAACTGCTCTACTGCACAGAGAATCTGACCACACCCATGCAAGCATGCAAGGAGAAATGCCAGAGTGATGGGGCCTCCAAACGGTGTTGTTTTGCTTGTCTCCATTAGAAATGAAATGAAGATTGGTTTGGTCTCAAGTAGAAGTACGGGTTTTGAAGCCCAGTTCAAGCATGAAATGTTTGCTAAAAACATGACTAAATGAAGCATTTCATTTAATTTATGAACAGTATATGGAAGGGAAATCCCAACTATCTTTAAAAGTTAAATCATCAATGAGGGGAACTCTTGCGTTCATTTTATTTATTAATAATTAATTACAGACATCAAACACATTATTGAAGCAACACAATGTTAGATATTTGAGGAAATACAGTCATTTGACCCCCTCACTGAGCCGTCAGCATATTATGGTGGAGAGGTTTGTGTGTCCCAGTGATCCTAGGGGCAAAGTTGTCTGGAGCTTTATGCCCCGGCAGGGTCACCCATGGCAAACAGGTCCTTGGTGAGGGACTAGACAAAGCACGACTAAAAGACGAATGAAATAAATGAATCTTGGTTTCCCTTGCCTGTATGTGGGTCACCGGGGTCCCCCTCTGGAGGTGGGGCTCAAAGCCGAGCACCTGGTGGCCGGGACGAGAGGGTAGCTTCCCTCCGCCATCGGGTGGGGGGACGGGTCCTGACTGTTGTTTGTGCCAATGCACCAAACAGCAGTTCAGAGTACCCACCCTTTCTGGAGTCCTTGGAGGGTGTGCTGGAGAGCGGCCCCGCTGGGGGACTTCAATGCACATGTGGGCAATAACAGTGAGACCTGGAAGGGCGTGATTGGGAGGAATGACCCCCCTGATCAGAACCCAAGCGGTGTTCTGTTATTGGACTTCTGTGCTCATCACGGATTGTCTATAATGAACACCATGTTCCGCCATAAGGGTGTCCATACGTGCACTTGGGAACAGGACACCCTAGGCCGCAGTTCGATGATCGACTTTGTGGTTGTGTCATCGGACTGCAGCCACATGTCTTGGACACTCGGGTGAAGAGAGGTGTGGGGCTGTCAACTGATCACCACCTGGTGGTGTGTTGGCTCCGATGGTGGGGGAAGATGCCGGTCTGACCTGGCAGGTCCAAACATATTGTGAGGGTCTGCTGGGAACGTCTGGCAGAATCCCCTGTCAGAAGGAGTTTCAACTCCCACCTCTGGCAGAACTTCACCCTCATCCCTGGGGAGGCGGGATGAGGTGGACTAGTGGCCCATGTTCTGCGCCTCCATTGCTGAGGTGACCGACCGGAACTGTGGCTGTAAGGTGGTCAGTGCCTGTTGTGGCGGTAACCCCCGAACCTGTTGGTGGACACCAGCGGTGAGGGATGCCGTCAAGCTGAAGAAGGAGTCATATCGGGCATTTTTGGCCTCTGGGACTCCTGAGGCAGCTTATGGGTACGGGCGGGCCAAGCGGAACGCAGCTTTGGTGGTCACTGAGGCAAAAACTCGTGTGTGGGAGGAGTTCGGTGAGGCCATGAAGAAAGACTTCCACACGGCTTGAGGAATTTATGGTCCACCAGTGCACCATCAACACTGTGTATAGTGGGGATGGGGCGCTGCTGACGTTGTGAGTCTGTGGGGAGAATACTTCAAAGACCTCCTCATTTCCACCAACACGCCTTCACATGAGGAAGCAGAGTCTGGGATCTCTGAGGCGGGCTCTCCTATCTCTGGGATTGATTTCGCCAAGGTGGTAAAAAGCTCCTCGGTGGAAAGGCGATCCATCCGGATCTCATCCTCTGCAACATCGCGTGGGCATCGGGGACAGTGGCTCTGGATTGGCAGACTCCTTTTTAAGAAGGGAGACCGGAGAGTGTGTTCCAGCTAGAGGGGGATAACACTCCTCAGCCTCTTCGGTAAGGTCTTTTCAGGGGTCCGGAGGGTCCATCGGGAAGACACATCTCAGATTCAGGAGGAGCAGTGTGGTTTTCGTCCTGGCCATGGAGCAGTGGAACAGCTCTACACCCTTGGCAGGTTCCTCGAGGGTGCATGGGAGTTCAACCAACCAGTTTACATGTGTTTTGTGGGTAAGGCGTTCGACGGTGTCCCTCTGGGAGTTCTGTGCGGGGTACTTCAGGAGTATGGGGTACCGAACCCCCTGATACAGGCTGTTTCGGTCCGTGTACGACAGGTGTCAGAGTTTGGTCCGCATTGCCGGCAGTAAGTCAGATTCGTTTCCAGTGAGGCATGGACTCCACCAAAGCTGCCCTTTGTCACTGATTCTGTTCATAACTTTTATGGACAGAATTTCTAGGTGCAGCCAAGGCGTAGAGGGGGTCTGGTTTGGTGGCCTCAGTATTGCATCTCTGCTTTTTGTAGATGATGTGGCTCTGTTGGCTTCATCAAGCCGTGATCTCCAATTCTCACTGGAGCGGTTTACACCTGAGTGTGAAGCGGTTGGGGGGAAAAAATCGGCACCTCCAAATCTGAGACCATGGTCCTCAGTCGGAAAAGAGTGGAGTGCCCTGTCCAGGTCGGGAATAAGATCCTGCCCCAAGAGAGGGAGTTCAAGCTTCTTGGGGTCTTGGGAGTGAGGGAAGAGCTGGATGAAGTGGCTGGGGAGAAGGAAGTCTGGGTTTCCCTTCTAAAGCTACTAGCCCCACGACCCGACCTCGGATAAGCGGAAGAAAATGGATGGATGGATGGATGGACGGTCATTTGATTATGATTGTCCTTTTCATGGTTTAATTTAGTTTCATGTTTTTCCTATCCCATATTAATACCTTCTTCTTTCTGGAATGCTCTCTCGTTAGTAGTTACACCTGTTTTCTGTGTGTTTCATCCTGTGTCTGCCATGCTGCTTGTTTTTACCTATCAACTGTTTGCCCCAACTTATCTCCTGTCCAGCAGTGTATCGTGCTAGTAGTCTGAGTGCATTTAGTTCCACTGCTTCAGTTTACTTTTGTTGTTTCTTTTTTATTGATTATTCTTGTTTGCATTTGCCCCCACATCATGCATTTGTGACCACCTGCAGTAGCTCTTCCATGACACAAAGCCTTTTCCATAACAATCTACTGACCAACAAATGATTTAGCAAAAAATGTTTGTTCTTTGTCTGTCTGCGACAATTTTGCCAGCCATCAGACGGTGACCTGGTTGCACAGGGTCAGCTGGCTCAGCTTGTCGTTTGACCAGGCGTTCAGGTCCCGCATCGGGGAAATCCCGAAACTTGTCGCAGCCCCACTGTCAGAGGAAGGCGGTGACATTACCCTGAGGCAGACAGCAAGCCAATGTCATCTATCGGCCAGACCAGCTTGTGTGACCGGCTGGGTCGGGGAATACCAACCCAGTCTACTCTTATTGGTTGCTTGTGGGGAGTGGGTTCCATCAGGAAATCAACGATAACCTTTTATGTAATGCAAAAATGGTTTTGCATGGAGAAAATGACGAAACAATGTAATTGTTGCAAGGAAAAACCAAACATACTAGGAAACAAATTCAAAATTATTCTTTATTTGCAATAACGTTCCCTTAGGTTTTTGTTTCCTTTGTGCAATGTAAAATGTATGTTGCTATAATTCTCCATTTCCTTCATTTCAATTATTCTTTGCTGTTGCTTTATTCACTCCAGTGTGTTTTTGTGATTTGGTATGTGTGTTTTGGTGGGATTGGGGGGGACAAAGAGGGTCTCACACAGGGCCCCATTCATGCTAAAACTGCCACTGACCATACCACACCAAAACATGAACAGAAAGTGTAGGAAACCATTTTTGCTTATGAAACATATTCAACTTTATTCCCCTTTATGAAGAGAAATTGTATGACTCTTTTGTTCTTTTTAACATGAGCAAAGCTCTATTAAAAAAATCAAATTCATCAGTATATTTAAAGTGAAACCAAACAGACCAAAAAAATGCCTTACATTTTGACACATCACAGAAAAGAGGCTTGTTAACAAGATGGACGATGAATGAAAGGGTAAAGAAATTATGTCGGTGAAATCAGGCTTCAAAATGGAAATTCAGCAAGCCGTTAATCGAGGAGAAGGAGGAGGGCGAAGTAGTCAACCAGGCTGTGGCTGCCGAGGTGCTGCCTTGGCAGCCACAGCCAGATTATTTTTTCTCTCTCTCCTCCTCGCTTCGCGATGTATGCGGCTGACGGTCTTTACGCCATTGTTCAGAACATCCGGCCCCCACTGCCTGGCAACGCGAAATAACACAAAGCACATTACACTTCAGAGAAGATGTATTTTTCTGAGTTGTGGGCATAGTTTGATGGCCAATTGCACACAATATTGGTAGTACTGGGTCAGGTTAAATGATGAGGAAGTGCAACTTCCTCATTGGTCATTGCCTCAACAGAACATAAAAAGAGCTGTTTGGTTTTCAGCTGAATAGTTAACATTGTTTTTATTTTTATTATAACATTAAATTGGAGCATCCCTCAAGAGAGAGAGAGAATGTGAGTGTATATCATGATATTTCCATATTGTTTTGTTTTTAGGGCTCCTCCTCCTTAATTATCACCCTGTCAGGGTCTAACATGCTCATTTGGCTTCCTGTTAAAATAATTAATTGGAATTTAGTATATGTGTTTCTGTGTTTGTGCTCCTGCGTGAGTGTGAGCCTGCTGCTCTGCAGCATTTTAGAATAAATGCTTTAATTATTATGATGACTTGTTTTGACTGTCTCTCAGTGCCCAGTTCCCCATCACAAAGATGAAAGGAGAAAGTGACTCACTCTCCTCAGGGAACACTTATCAAAACAACATGACAGCCATCATTCAAACACAGCCCTTTACACCTGTACAATCTTATACGTCTCCAGCCTCTTGTTTTTTTTAATTCCTTATTGTTTGTCCCTTTTTTTTTTTGGAGACGCATCCTCAAACAACAAAAGATTAACAAAGCGGGAGGCCCAGACCTTGTGTCCCCATCCTGCCTCAAAGTCTGCGTGGACCAGCTCGCTCCAGTCTTCACACAGATCTTCAATAGATCTCTGGAACTGTGCGAAGTACCATCCTGTTTCAAACGCTCCACCATCATCCCCGTCCCCAAGAAACCTGCAATCTCGGGTCTGAATGACTACAGGCCTGTCACCTTGACATCTGTGGTTATGAAGTCCTTTGAATGCCTCGTGCTGGACCGCCTCAAGAGCATCACAGGTCACCTGCTGGACCCCCTGCAGTTTTCCTACCGAGCAAACAGGTCTGCGGATGATGAAGTAAACATCAATATCAGAATCAGAATCATCTTTATTTTGCCAAGTATGTCCAAAAAACACACAAGGAATTTGTCTCCGGTCGTTGGAGCCGCTCTAGTATGACAACAGACTACTTCATAAAGACATTGAGAAAAACAGTCACTGGGCAATAAAAAGTTTCAAGTAATCTGGTAATGCCGGTAAAATTTTTATTTTTTTTGACAATTGTGCAAAAAGGTGCAGAGTCCTCCAGTGATTAGAGCAGTTTGAATGACTAATAGAGCAATAGCCCACAATGACCATTGGCAAAGGGTGCCAAGACTTCAAGAAATGTATACAGTTTAAAGTCACTAGTAGTGCGATAATCTGGGACAATATCGATTGTGCAAATGTTTCAGATGCTCCTCAGGCACATGAGTGGCCAGTATTGGTCAACAGCAGATATGGAAATAGTGCAACGTGGCGAGACTACTACGGTGAGTGCACGAGTAATATATAATTGGCCCGACAGAAATGTGACAACAAACTTTGACCAGGCTTTCAGGTCCCGCATCAGGGAAATCCCAGTCCGTGCCCAGGGGCCCGAAACTTGTCGCAGCCCCCCTGTCAGAGGAAGGCGGTGACATTACCCTGAGGCAGACAGCAAGCCAATGTCATCTATCGGCCAGACCAGCTTGTGTGACCGGCTGGGTCGGGGAATACCAACCCAGTCTACTCTTATTGGTTGCTTGTGGGGAGTGGGTTCCATCAGGAAATCAACGATAACCTTTTATGTAATGCAAAAAAAAACATACTAGGAAACAAATTCTAAATTATTCTTTATTTGCAATAACATTCCCTTAGGTTTTTGTTTCATTTGTGCAATGAGAGATGTATGTTGCTATAATTCTCCATTTCCTTAATTTCAATTATTCTTTGCTGTTGCTTTATTCACTCCAGTGTGTTTTTGTGTTTTGGTATGTGTGTTTTGGTGGGATTGGGGGGGGGGGGGGGGGGGGGGGGACAAAGAGGGTCTCGCACAGGGCCCCATTCATGCTAGAAATTCTGAGATTTAAAGACATTGAGAAAAACAGTAATCTGGTAATGCCGGTACAATTTTTATTTTTTTTGGACAATTGTGCAAAAAGGTCCTCTCGCGATTAGAGCAGTTTGAATGACTAAAAGAGGCTAAGGTTGCCGAGACTTCAAGAAATGTATACAGTTTAAAGTCACTAGTAGTGCGATAATCTGGGACAATATCCATCCAACCATTTTCTGAGCCGCTTCTCCACACTAGGGTCACGGGTGTGCTGGAGCCTATCCCAGCGATCATCGGGCAGGAGGCGGGGTACAACCTGAACCGGTTGCCAGCCAATCGCAGGGCACATTCAAACAAACAACCATTCGCACTCACATTCACACCTACGGGCAATTTAGAGTTGTCAATCAACCTACCATGCATGTTTTTGGGATGTGGGAGAAAACCCACGCAGGCACGGGGAGAACATGCAAACTCCACACAGGCGGGGCCGGGGATTGAACTGTGAGGCAGACGCTCTAACCAGTCGTCCACCCTGCCGCCGACAACAAACTCAAGACAAAAAAAATTGCCAGCATTTTGCAATGGAATTGTAAGTTAACTGTTTAAGAAGTTAATGGCAAGAGGGTAGTTTGCTCGGCAGGAAAACTGCAGGGGGTCCAGCAGGGGACCTGTGACACTCTTGAGGTGGTGCAGGATGGGGCGTTCACAGATGTCAAGGCGACAGGCCTGTAGTCATTCAGACCCGAGATTGAAGGTTTCTTGGGGACTGGGAAGATAGTGGAGCGTTTGAAACAAGATGGTACGTCGCACAGTTCCAGAGATCTATTGAAGATCTGTGTGAAGACTGGAGCGAGCTGGTCCGCGCAGACTTTGAGGCTGGATGGGGACACAAGGTCTGGGCCTGCCGCTTTGTTCATCTTTTGTTGTTTGAAGATGCGTCTCACATCCTGTTGGTGGATGGTCAACACAGAAGAAGTCAGAGGTGTGACTGTGGTCGGTGGTGCGGTTCGGTGGGTGTGGGTGTGAAAGTGTCCTTTTCAAAGTCTGCTCTGGTAATCTCACATACAGTCTGAGCACGTGCTCTCATTTACAAAATAAAAGTAGGGCTGCATTTCACAATTAGAGCAAGTACCGGGTAAAGAAGGAGAAACGTGTTCAAATAAAATGCTCAACTTAAGAAAAATAAAGTTTGTGTTTCCCTTTTTCTGTTTGCATCTTGGCACAACAGTGACGTCTCAAACAATTTCACATATTTTAATTGAACAAATCTTAACAACTGAACCGTTTTAGAGGTTATGTTTGTTCAAAAACATACTTTTGTTTCATAATGGCGTTTCACAGTGGGAACTTCCCACTGAGAAAGCAAAGCAAAGCTAAGCTAAGCAAATGTATTTATGTAGCGCATTTCATACACAAGGTGTATGAATGTAAAGCACAATGTGCTTTACATGATTCAACGCATTTGAAAACAAAGAAAGGAAAAACAGCTTAGAAACATTTAAAACTGGAGTATATTTAAACAGTACCGAAGTCTGAATTCTTTTGAGAGGACCAAGTGTTTTGAGATCAGTAATCAAGCCAACCATCTTTTCTTTGTATTTTTCATCAAAGGAATTCCTTCAGCCATTTGTGCGTTTATGACGGTTTTCCTTCTCTTGTCAGACAATAACCTGTCTTTGGTTTACAACAGGGGTTCCGGTCTTCAAAGAGGACTGCTTTGCATCTTACAAGTTAAGGGTACTATTTGTTCACCTGCCCAGTCTGTTAGACGCCAGCAGGCGGGTGTGGGTACAGAGTGCCACCTTGTGGCCAGCAGAACACTCCAAATATGGTCATGTGGAGCGTCCACATTCCGGTTAAACCCAGGGGCTGGGTTAATTCCACGCCCAGATAATTAAACCTTTATAAACTGGCATCCAGGAGTTTCGGGGGCTTTTTTCTTTGTTCTGGCTTTGTAAGCAGCTGCTATGACACTAAGGCTTGTTCAATAAATCTAATTAGCCCAAAAGCCATGGTGTCTCGAAGTCTTGATTCATTCTTGCCCAACGGAAGCCGGTGTTCTCCCGGGGACCATCGACTCAGAACCACAGGCGAAAAAATCCACCGCAAAACATCCATCCAGGGCAGTTGCATTTGAATGAGGAGGACAGATCCGCTTGTATTTGTTGTTGACTTGGTTAATAGAGATTTTTGATCGCTCACACCTTGTCATGTCTTATATACAGTATTGTATAGCTTCTTACTGTGTTCAAAGTGTACAAACTGTTACTAAAATAGGGACTCTTGCGGAGGCTGTAACCAATTATTCAGGTTGACATTATTTCTTATGGGAAAATGATGTTCAATTTACAAACCTCGTTCAAGAACCAATTAAATTTGTAAATCGAGGCATCACTGTACCTGGATAAATTATCTGGTGTGCAGGCGGAGTTGTTCCCCGTGGACACACTGGTGTCCATACTGTCAGAGCTCTCCAGACTCAACGTGTCGTAGGGCTGCTCTCCGGCTGATGCTGGATGGTGGTGTAGGATGGAGTGTTGGACCAGAGGATGGTGGCCTGTAGACCTGTGACTCAGTGTGGGACTGTAGGACATGACTGGGGAGTAGGAGGGCCTGGGGTTTATGAGTTGAGGCTGCAAGCGATGGAGCGCATCCCACTGGCACTGAGCTTCTGCCGCTGCTCTCTGCTTTAGCTCAGCCAAAAGACGTCGCTGCTCTTCAATCACCTGTTGACCTGAAGAATGTGAGATATAAATGGGGTGTTTTTCTGCTTTAGAATATTGGTAATACACCATCACAAAGGTTAAAGTACACGATTCATATCATGCTGCTGTGAATTTGGTGTTAGACACACCTGGGAGAGGCCCAATGGCACTTAACCCTTAAAGATTGTAAACATGCATGATTTATTCACCACCGAAGAAAACCAGCAAGGAGAGAAGATGAAAAATCATTTTTGAGAGTCAATGACACACCAGGCATGGAAGAGACTGAATGTCAGATGGATAAATTAACACCCACCTACAGTCTAGTTATGGTTAACATTGCTGTTGACTGATAAGTCTAACAGTAACACCATGGTTTTTTTGAGGTCACACTGTTTCAAAGGCTACCTGCTGATCTTCCTTCAATGCGTGGCTGACTGGAGGTCTGAGGTTCTGAAGACCGCAGACAAAGACAGACAAATGTAAAGAATCTGTATATGCTACTGTACACTGGATATAAAAAGTCTACACACCCCTGTCCAGATGCCAGGTTTTGTGATACAACAAGAGAACAAGTGAAATTATTTCAAAACATTTTCCACAATAATGTGACCTATTACTTGTACAACTTAATTGAATGATGAAAAAAATATTTTTGAGTGAGAAAGTACGAAAGAAATACTGAAATACTGTGGTTGCACAAATCTGCACACCCTCTTATAACTGGAATGTGGCTGTGTTCAGAATAAACCAATCACAATCAAACTCATGTTAAATGGTAGTCAGTCCACACCTGGTAACATTTAGAAATGTCTGGAAAAGCCTACGAGAAGAGCTGAAATTAATCAGAGGCACTTTAATTGGTAGCAGGTGTGTGGTTGACTCATTTACATTCTCATTCATTATTTCAGTTCATTATTTTTACTACTTTCCAATTGAGCTGTACAGTTTATAGGTCATATTAATGGTGGGAAAGTTTTTAAATGATTTATCTTGGGATAATTGTTTTATATCACAAAAACCTGGCATTTGAACACTGGTGTATCAACTTTTTATATCCACAGCACATGCACCAGTGTAAATGGTGTCAAACTGCACTGTATTAATGACTAACTGGCTCATAGTAGACATGACTAGCACAACCAACGACTTGATTTATCACCAAGCTTTATGTGATCAATCATCGTGATTGTTACGTGTGAAGACGATACACACAAAAAGAAGACCCATATAAAAATCAAGTGCATAGCATGAGCCCTTCTAATTGGGTATCTTTCAGTCCGAAATTTTTTTCCTGCTCAAATGAATTCCTTCATTTGCACCATGTTCTGCAGTACTTGGACCTGCAAAGCATTTATAAATTGTATCAGACAAATGTTGCCACAAATAATCAATACTTGCAATACATGAGATCCCAATGCATATACAGTATACGTATCTATCAGTGCAGCGCTGCACCATTACACTGCTACCACAAAAGCAATTGTACCAACAGTATGCATACATGTTAAATAAAAAAATGAGCCTTAATATTGTTACGTGTGAAGACGATACACACAAAAAGAAGACCCATATAAAAATCAAGTGCATAGCATGAGCCCTTCTAATTGGATATTGTTGGATTTATCTTCCATCCATCCATCCATTTTCTGAGCCGCTTCTCCTCACTAGGGTCGCGGGCGTGCTGGAGCCTATCCCAGCTGTCATCGGGCAACACCCTGAACTGGTTGCCAGCCAATCGCAGGGCACATAGAAACTAACAACCATTCGCACTCACAGTCATGCCTACGGGCAATTTAGAGTCTCCAATTAATGCATGTTTTTGGGATGTGGGAGGAAACCGCAGTGCCCGGAGAAAACCCACGCAGGCACGGGGAGAACATGCAAACTCCACACAGGCGGGGACGGGGATTGAACCCCGCACCTCAGAACTGTGAGGCTGACGCTCTAACCAGTCGTCCACCGTGCCGCCTGGATTTATCTTACCCAACATTATAAAAAATAGACACAAAAGGAATGAAGACGCTGGTTTCTTTTTCTCATGAGGAGGGCGTATGGGAGATTGTTCAGATCACAGCCTCTCAACACGCTCTAAACAATCCCCCCCCCTCGCTCCTGCTTTTATTTGAAATAGGAGGGATTTACAAATCATAATGTTCTAAGCAATAAGACACACCACAAAATATTTGATAATAAGAGGGTTTTTCCCAGACATAGTATTCTAAGTAATAAGATACAACACATAATATTGAACCAACACCTGTCACGACCCGACCACATCCGATCACGTCCTTGGTCCAGGCGCCCTTCCATCGGATGATGCTGAGTCTTCTTTTTGAAGGCGAGACATCTAAAATTGTCCATTATACTAATGCAAGCTAAGCAAATAAATGATAACTTCTACAATTTATCTAACATTTCCCTCCTGTTTATCATGTATTTGCACAAATTCTCATATCATCTTACAGTCACTTCATTTCGATTTTTAACTGTAGAATCATTTTTATGAAACAAATACATTTACACTCAGAGTAAACTTGTCATATATGAATGTTGTAGTTTAAACATTGTAATCATCTGTATCAGGTAACAAATCAGGTAAAGCAAAATCATCATTATCATCATAATCATCATTATCATCATACAGTATACATCAGCTCCATACGATTTCTCCATCGGGGTTATGGCTGTGGTGATTAATTTACTGATTAATGCCAGAATGCATGGGATACAACAACATCCACATAATGTCAGAATGGCTGCAAAAACAGCAATTGATATCAATATTGGTGTAATTAGGGTTTTATATTTACCAAAAACGTCCATTCGAGCTGTCCCACAAGGAGTGTTGATTGAGGGTCCGTAGACCATCGATGGCTCTGGTCAAGCTGCCATCTGAAGCAGTATTGTTTGTTCTCCAAACATACCGCAAACACCTCCCTCTCTTGCGAGGAGCATGTCGACAGCTATGCGGTCTTTGGAACGTCCTTGAGCTGCTCGTGCACAGCTTTCAACCCACTCTGAGTCCAATTTCCTAATCTCTGTACATTGAAGTGGATGTAGTTTATCCCATCAACATTTTTATTAATCGTACACCACCAGCATATGAAAGACTCAAATCCTCCTGCAACCTGGTCACCCAATTTGTATTGATTAGGAACCCCCACGAGGAACACCTGGCGTTGATGTATGTTGGATTATTTTGCCCCTGCCATGACAAATCTCTTTTTTGTATATGTTTTTAGATTGGACAAAAACATTGGTGCCCTTTCCATTAAATCTTGAACAGGCATAGGGTATACTGACACATGCAATATCAAAGTGATAATAGCGCATAATCTAGATATATCTTTAGGTAATCTATCAAACAGTCTATCATCTCCGCACCACCACCAGATGTCGCTCCGTGACACTGGCACAAAATTTGGTTTGACTTTTAAGATTACTTTAACTGTGTGTCGTTCAGTGGTCCTAATTTTTTTTCCTTTATTAATCATGTTTATACAAGTGAAATTATTTGGTGCTACTAAAGTAGAAAACATCGGTTTGTGTTTATCTGCTTCTTTTACGGGATATATAGGATCCCATGATTTACAAGGAACCAATCATCAGTAGTCCATCCATCCATCCATTTTCTGAGCCGCTTCTCCTCACTAGGGTCGCGGGGGTGCTGGAGCCTATCCCAGCTGTCATCGGGCAGGAGGCGGGGTACACCCTGAACTGGTTGCCAGCCAATCGCAGGGCACATAGGAACAAACAACCATTCGCACTCACAGTCATGCCTACGGGCAATTTAGAGTCTCCAATTCATGCATGTTTTTGGGATGTGGGAGGAAACCGGAGTGCCCGGAGAAAACCCACGCAGGCACGGGGAGAACATGCAAACTCCACACAGGCGGGGACGGGGATTGAACCCCGCACCTCAGAACTGTGAGGCTGACGCTCTAACCAGTCGGCCACCGTGCCGCCTCATCAGTAGTTATGTTGTTAAAATTAAATTAAAATTTGTCCACCTTTCTTTGAAGTTTTCAATGGCATTTTTGGTTTAACACTGTTCCTATAACACAGTACACAATATACAATACACAATATAACACAAGCCGTTTTGCTTAGGTTAAACTTCTTTCTATGTTCTTTTGCTGTTTTTATTTTTTTATTTTTTTTGACCAACTGGACCAATCATAACTTGTTTCACCAATGAGGTGTTCCCATCCAAAGCCTATAGTTGCATACCAGTCATATCCAAATCCCCAATTCTGCCCATTCTCTTGAGCATCATTGGTGAGAGCCGCATATGGAATTATGATTAAAGCAGCTTGATTTTGGGGGGCACAAAATATTAAACCTTTTTGCCGCGTTTGGAGGCCATGTCCACAATTTTGATCATCAGCTGTACTCCTTTTGATACGAGTTAATGATTTGAAATATTTTTTTTTTTATTATTGGGTTTGTCATATTGGTCCAGTTGGTAGGTGATTTTCTATCTAAAAAATGGGTTTTATCATTGAGGGTGGGACGTCCCATGTACCACAAAAACAAAACCAACATCATAGTAGCCAAAGTTGCTACGTAACAACTTAGCGAATCTCATAACCAACGTGGGTGTGCCTTTCTGCTGAGTTCTCACTAAAAGGGTTGGTGTCTTTTTTCTTCACTGACCAGCAAGCGTTTTCAGAATCTACACATCTGCTCCCGCTCCGTTATCAGACTTTTGCTCACCTTCCCTGTTTGAGTACTCAGCTGAAATGACTCTTTTACAGTGTGTTAAATGAACCCACGTGTTTCCCTCTGCTATTTTTTAGGGCTGTAAAGTGTCAATCTATCTGTGCCACCATCCCTTTTTTTTTTTTTTTTTTTTTTTTCTTTGCTAATGTAAATTTCATTTTGTAGTTTTGCACTTTGTTTTTCACAATAATTACGGTCTTGTTGTGGAATACTCATATTGGCTATCAGTATAGATTGTACCATCTTTATTTATCATTAGTTTGCATGCCTCGGTTAATGCTACTAATTCAGCAGCTTGTTCAGCCAATTCCTGTCAATCATGCTGCGTGCCTTCATCAAGTAAGGGTATTAGTGTGGCTGGATTTAAGGTTGTGAGAGCAGACACTGTATGTGGGACCTTTAGGGTGAACTGCTCTCTAGTTGAAAAATAAGCTATTGGTTTTAGCTTATCACCATATTGTTGTGTAAGTATGGAGGTCATGCAATAGCTTTTACAATCTACCATTTGAATGAATGTTTTATCATTAAATTTGGAAGGCCTAGCGCAGCACTGGACACCAAATGTTGTTTAATGTCACAGAAGGCCTTTTCTGCCTCTGTACTCCATTAAACAGGTGATGTCATTTTAAGGTTGTTTCTATACATTAATTTTGACAATGGTGCAACAATTTCTGCATAGTTTGGAATCCATGCTCTACAATAATTTGTCAGACCTAAAAATGATTATTATATGTTTCTTCGTCTGTGGTTTAGGATTTTTTAAGACTATAGCTCTCCTGTCTTCTAATATAGTCTTTCCTCCTATACTTAAATTATGGCCTAGCTATTTAACTTGTCTTTTACATCATTGCAATTTATTTTTTGTTAACTTTATGTCCCTCTTCTGTTAGATGATGCAGTAAAGTCAATGAATCCTTGCATGTCTCTCCATCTGTAGATGCCAGAAGACATGCGTGTTGTCATAACTTGTGAATAATTAGTTAGACTTTCACAGTAACCTTGCGGTAATCTAGTAAAAGTATATATATATATATATTTTATTTTTTTTCTCAAATGTGAATGCAAACCAAAATTGACTGTTATTTTCTATTGGTACTGTAAAGAATGCATTTCTTATGTCCACTACTGTAAACACAGTAGCGTCTGGTCTTAATGAATTTAACAATGTGCGTGGGTTTGGTACGCATGCTGCTCTCTGTATTACTGCAGCTCATCACATTCTTTTTTATCTTCTATTTTTGTGATAAGCTGCAAGGCTGCAGACAACAGGGCCTTTCCCACGTTTAACGGTGGCTTGTCTTTTATTTTTTATATAATTTGATTCCTGCAACGCGGCTATTTTTTTGTGTATTTAACCAACCATTAAAGCCGTGTTTGGTTACCCCTGTCTCTAAATATTAAATTTTATCAGGATCCTGTTTTTTTTTTTCTTTTAAATTTAATTTAATGAACCTCCAACCTTTACACTGCAGTGTATTCCTGTTTTTTATTTTACTACTTCCTTTCCCCCATTTGAAAGAATTTGGTTCAGTGTAATACTACCTAGGGTAGTCTAGAACACTGTTTCTTTTCAGGAGGATGGTGATTCAAATTTACTTTCTGTGGTAATTCTCACTTCAACTCTTTCGAGTGGAGAAATCTTGCCTTTGCATCCACAAAAGTCCACCGTTTACTTTCCCACTGTTTTGGTATGGAATGAAAAACCTAGTGGTTTCCCATTTTCCATTTACACTCTCATTCAAACAGTTTTCATTCACATTGGCTCGTCAGAGGACTCCGCCGTCCTATACGGAATTTAACTACGTCTGTCAACAGCTCATTAGAGGACTCCGCCGTCCTATATGGAATTTAACTACGACGCCACGAAACTTTCCTAGTTTCTTTATTCATTAAACACGGAATTTAAGTACGTACAGGACTCCGTCGTCCTCGCGGTATTTGTCGGACTCCGCCGTCCCTCCATTACTTGCCAGTGACTAGTATTACACAAGGTTTATTAAACACGGAATTTAAGTACGTACAGGACTCCGCCGTCCTTGCGGAATATGTCGGACTCCGCCGTCCTTTTTCCTAAAAAATTTTTTTAAATTTAACTCACCAGTCGTCTTCAATCCTGTGGATTGTCGTCAACATTCAGATCCCAGTTGAGGAGGACGAAGACCAGTCCCGTAAAGGGTCTTACTTGCCGTGGCCACGGTCTCTTAACTGGAAGTCGGCTCCACAACTGGAATCCTTGGGTGTGTTGACATCAAGCTCGAAGGACCAATTTAATGTTGGATTTATCTTACCCAACATTATAAAAAATAGACACAAAAGGAATGAAGACGCTGGTTTCTTTTTCTCATGAGGAGGGCGTATGGGAGATTGTTCAGATCACAGCCTCTCAACACGCTCTAACCAATCTCTCCCGTCGCTCCTTCATATATTTGAAAATAGGAGGGTTTTTCCCAGACATAATGTTCTAAACAATAAGACACAAAACATTGGACCAACACCTGTCACGTCCCCGACCACATCCGATCACGTCCTTGGTCCAGGCGCCCTTCCATCGGATGATGCTGAGTCATCTTTTTGAAGGCGAGACATCTAAAATCGTCCATAATACTAATGCAAGCTAAGCAAATAAATGATAACTTCTAGAATATATTTAACAATCCCCAAATCCACATGTGAAGAACTTGTTTCATCATTCCCGAAAAGACTTTTGGCTGTATTAGCTCAAAAGGTTGCTTCTACTCAATACTGAGCAAAGGGTCGGAATACTGATATTTCAGTTTTTATTTTTTAATAAATCGGAAAACATTTTAACAATTCAATTTTTGTTGATTTATTAAAAAAGAAAAACTGAAATATCACACAGCCATAAGTATTCAGACCCTTTGCTGTGCCATTAATGTATTTAACTGGTGCTGTCCATTTCTTCTAATCATCCTTAAGATGGTTTTACACCTTCATTGGAGTCCAGCTGTGTTTTATTACACTGATTGGACTTGGTTAGGAAAGCCACACACCTGTCTACATAAGACCTTACAGCTCACAGAGCAAAGGAGAATCATGAGTTCAAAGGAACTGCCTGAAGAGCTCAGAGACAGAATTGTGGCAAGGCACAGATCTGGCAAAGGTTACAAAAACATTTCTGCTGCACTTAAGGTTCCTAAGAGCACAGTGGCCTCCATAATCCTGAATTGGAAGACGTTTTGGACGATCAGAACCCTTCCTCGAGCTGGCCGTCCGGCCAAACTGAGCAACTGGGTGAGAAAGAGCCTTGGTGAAAGAGGTAAAGAAGAACTCAAAGATCACTGTGGCTGAGCTCAGAGATGCAGTCGGGAGATGGAAGAAAATTCTAGAAAGACAACCAAAACTGCACCCCTCCAGCAGTCTGGGATTTATGGCAGAGTGGCCCAACGGAAGCCTCTCCTCAGTGCAAGACACATGAAAGCCCACATGGAGTTTGCTAAAAAACATGTAAAGGACTCAAAGATGGTGAGAAATAATTATAATTAAAAAATTATAAGAATTATTTGGTCTGATGAGACCAAGATAGAAATTGTTGGCCTTAATTCTAAGTGGCATATTGTGGAGAAAACAAGGCACTGCTCATCAACTGTCCAATACAGTCCCAACAGTGACGCATGGTGGTGGCAGCATCATGCTGTGGGGGTGTTTTTTCAGCTGCAGGGACAGGACGACTGGTTGCAATTGAAGGAAAGATAAATGTGGTCAAGTACAGGGATATCCAGGATGAAAACCTTCTCCAGTGTACTCAGAACCTCAGACTGAGCCGAAGGTTCACCTTCAAAAAAGACAGTGACCCTAAGCACATCAGAATCAGAATCATCTTTATTTGCCAAGTATGTCCAAAAAACACACAAGGAATTTGTCTCCGTTAGTTGGAGCCACTCTAGTACGACAACAGACAGTCAATTGACAAATAACACTTTTGAGACATAAAGACATTGACAAAAAACAGTCACTGACCAATAAGGGGTTAATAGTTATCTGGTAATGCCGGTACATTATTATTATTATTTTTTTATTTATTTATTTTTTTGACAATTGTGCAAAAGATGCAGAGGCCTCTAGCACTAAGAGCAGTTCGAATGACGAATATTGCAATAGTCCGGTGCAATGACCATTGTGCAAAGGACGCCGAGACTTCAAGGAGTGTATGCAGTTTAAAGTGACGAGTAGCGCGATAATCTGGGACAATGTTGGTTTTGCAAATGTTGCAGATACTCCTCAATCAGTGTGCAAATGGAGCCGATGCTACTTTGGCAAGAGTGGCCAGTATTGGTCAACAACAAATAGTGCAGCGTGGCAAGACTACAACAGTGAGTGCACGAGTAATATATAATTGGCCCCACAGAAATGTGACAATGAACTCATCCATCCATCCATTTTCTGAGCCGCTTCTCCTCACTAGGGTCGCGGGCGTGCTGGAGCCTATCCCAGCTATCATCGGGCAGGAGGCGGGGTACACCCTGAACTGGTTGCCAGCCAATTGCAGGGCACATACAAACAAAGAACCATTCGCCCGCACATGCACATCTACAGGCAATTTAGAGTCTCCAATGAATGCATGTTTTTGGGATGTGGGAGGAAACCGGAGTGCCCGGAGAAAACCCACGCAGGCACGGGGAGAACATGCAAACTCCACACAGGCGGGACCGGGGATTGAACCCCGCTCCTCAGAACTGTGAGGCTGACGTGCTAACCAGTCGGCCACCAAATTGCCAGCATTTTGTAATGGAATTGTAGGTTAGGTGTTTAAGAAGTTGATCGCAAGAGGGAAGAAGCTGTTGGAATGTCTGCTAGTTCTAGTTTGCATTGATCGGTAGCGCCTACCTGAGGGAAGGAGCTGGAAGAGCTGGTGACCGGGATGTGGAGGGTCCGAGAGGATTTTGCATCCTCTTGTCTTAGTTCCGGGAGCATGCAAGTCCTCAAGGGTGGGAGGGTGGGTGGGTACCGACAATCCTTTCAGCAGTTTTTATTGTCCGTTGCAGTCGGAGTTTGTCCTTTTTTGTAGCAGCACCAAACCAGACTGTGATAGAAGAACACAGGACTGATTCGATGACCGCTGTGTAGAACTGACTCATCAGCTCCTGTGGCAGGCCGTGCTTTCTCAGAAGCTGCAGGAAGTACATCCTCTGCTGGGCCTTGTTGAGGACGGAGTTGATGTTGGTCGCCCACTTCTGGTCCTGAGAGATTGTAATTCCCAGTAACTTGAAGGTCTTGACGGTTGACACAAGGCAGCTGGACAACGTGAGGGGCAGCTGTGGCCAAGGATACCTCCTGAAGTCCACGATCATCTCTACAGTCTTGAGCGTGTTCAGCTCCAGGTTGTGTCGGCCGCACCACAGTTCCAGCCGCTGCGCTTCCTGTCGATATGCAGACTCGTCACCGTCCTTGATGAGGCCGATGACATTGGTGTCATCTGCAACTTGAGGAGTTTGACAGCCGGGTGCGCTGAGGTGCAGTCGTTCGTGTAGAGAGAGAAGAGCAGCGGAGAGAGGACACAACCTTGGGGCGCCCCAGTGCTGATGCTGCGTGTGGATGAGGTGGTCTCTCCCAGCCTCACCTGCTGTGTCCTGCCCATCAGGAAACTGTAAATCCACTGGCAGATGGCAGGTGAGACGCTGAGCTGGAGAAGCTTGGATGAAAGGAGTTCAGGGATGATGGTGTTGAACGCTGAACTGAAGTACACAAACAGGATCCTCGCGTAGGTCCCTGCATTGTCGAGGTGTGCAAGGATGAAGTGCAGTCCCATGTTGACTGCATCATCCGCAAACCTGTTCGCTCAGAAGGCAAACTGCAGGGGGTCCAGCAGGGGACCTGTGATGCTCTTGAGGTGGTCCAGCACGAGACGTTCAAAGGACTTCATGACCACAGATGTCAAGGCGACAGGCCTGTAGTCATAGCTAAAATACCAAAGGAGTGGCATCAGAAAAACTCTGTAACTGTTTTTGAATGGCCCATTCAGAGCTCTGACTTAACCCCAATTGAGCATCTCTGGAGAGACCTGAAAATGGCTGTACACCAATGTTCACGATACAACCTGACAGAACTGGAGAGGATCTGCAAGGAGGAATGGCAGAGGATCCCCAAATCCAGGTGTGAAGAACTTGTTTCATCATTCCCGAAAATACTTTTGGCTCTATTAGCTCAAAAGGTTGCTTCTACTCAATACTGACCAAAGGGTCTCTTCTTCTTTTCCTTTCGGCTTGTCCCGTTAGGGGTCGCCACAGCGCGTCATCCTTTTCCATGAGAGCCTATCTCCTGCATCCTCCTCTCGAACACCAACTGCCATCATGTCTTCCCTCACGACATCCATCAACCTTCTCTTTGGTCTTCCTCTAGCTCTCTTGCCTGGCAGCTCCATCCTCATCATCCTTCTACCAATATACTCACTCTCTCTCCTCTGGACGTGTCCAAACCATTGAAGTCTGCTCTCTCTAACTTTGTCTCCAAAACATCGAACCTTGGCTGTCCCTCTGATGAGCTCATTTCTAATTTTATCCAACCTGGTCACTCCGAGAGCGAACCTCAACATCTTCATTTCCGCCACCTCCAGCTCTGCTTCCTGTTTTCTCTTCAGTGCCACTGTCTCTAATCCATACATCATGGCTGGCCTCACCACTGTTTTATAAACTTTGCCCTTCATCCTAGCAGAGACTCTTCTGTCACATAACACACCTGACACCTTCCTCCACCCGTTCCAACCTGCTTGGACCCGTTTCTTCACTTCCTGACCACACTCACCATTGCTCTGGACGGTTGACCCCAAGTATTTAAAGTCCTCTACCCTTGCCATCTCTTCTCCCTGTAGCCTCATTCTTCCCCCACCACCCCTCTCATTCATGCACATATATTCTGTTTTACTTCGGCTAATCTTCATTCCTCTTCTTTCCAGTGCATGCCTCCATCTTTCTAACTGTTCCTCCAGCTGCTCCCTGCTTTCACTGCAGATCACAATGTCATCTGCAAACATCATGGTCCACGGGGATTCCAGTCTAACCTCATCTGTCAGCCTATCCATCACCACTGCAAAAAGGAAGGGGCTCAGGGCTGATCCCTGATGCAGTCCCACGTCCACCTTAAATTCTTCTGTCACACCGACAGCACACCTCACCGCTGTTCTGCTGCCCTCGTACATGTCCTGTATTATTCTAACATACTTCTCTGCCACTCCAGACTTCCGCATGCAGTACCAGAGTTCCTCTCTGGGTACTCTGTCATAGGCTTTCTCTAGATCTACAAAGACACAATGTAGCTCCTTCTGACCTTCTCTGTACTTTTCCATCAACATCCTCAAGGCAAATAATGCATCTGTGGTACTCTTTCTAGGCATGAAACCATACTGTTGCTCGCAAATACTCACTTCTGTCCTGAGTCTAGCCTCCACTACTCTTTCCCATAACTTCATTGTGTGGCTCATCAACTTTATTCCTCTATAGTTGCCACAGCTCTGCACATCACCTTTGTTCTTAAAAATGGGCACCAGTACACTTTTCCTCCATTCCTCAGGCATCTTCTCACGCACTAGAATTCTATTGAACAAGCTGGTCAAAAACTCCACAGCCACCTCTCCTAGATGCTTCCATACCTCCACAGGAATGTCATCAGGACCAACTGCCTTTCCATTTTTCATTCTCTTTAATGCCTTTCTAACTATCATTTTCCTCATTCATCAACTCCTCGAAGTATTCTTTCCATCTACCTAGCACACTGCTGTCACCTGTCAACATATTTCCATCTCTATCCTTAATCACCCTAACCTGCTGCACATCCTTCCCATCTCTATCCCTCTGTCTAGCCAGCCTGTATAGATCCTTTTCTCCTTCTTTAGTGTCCAACCTGCCATACATGTCATCATATGCCTCTTGTTTTGCCTTTGCCACCTCTACCTTTGCCCTGTGTCGCATCTCAATGTATTCCTTTCGCCTCTCCTCGGTCCTCTCAGTGTCCCACTTCTTCTTAGCTAACCGTTTTCCTTGTATGATTTCCTGTACTGTGAGGTTCCACCACCAAGTCTCCTTCTCTCCTTTCCTGCCAGAAGATACACCAAGTACTCTCCTGCCTGCTTCTCTGATCACCTTGGCTGCAGTGGTCCAGTCTTCTGGAAGCTCTTCCCGTCCACCGAGAGCCTGTATCACCTCTTCCCGAAAAGCTGCACAACACTCGTCCTGTCTCAGCTTCCACCACATGGTTCTCTTCTCTGCCTTTGTCTTCCTAATTTTCCTCCCCACCACCAGAGTCATTTTACACACCACCATCCTATGCTGTCTAGCCACACTCTCCCCTACCACTACCTTACAGTTGGTAACCTCCTTCAGATTACATCGTCTGCACAAGATGTAATCCACCTGTGTGCTTCTACCTCCGCTCTTGTAGGTCACCCTATGTTCGTGCCTCTTCTGGAAAAAAGTGTTCACTACAGCCATTTGCATCCTTGTTGCAAAGTCTACCACCATCTGTCCCTCCAAGTTCCTTTCCTGGATACCATACTTACCCATCACTTCTTCATCACCCTTATTACCTTCACCAACATGTCCATTACAATCTGCACCAATTACGACTCTCTCTCTGTCTGGGATGCTCAGAACTACATCATCTAGCTCCTTCCAGAATTTCTCTTTCACCTCTAGGTCACATCCTACCTGTGGGGCATAGCCACTAATCACATTACACATAACACCCTCAATTTCAAATTTCAGCCTCATCACTCGATCTGATACTCTTTTCACCTCCAAGACATTCTTAGCCAACTCTTCTTTTAAAATAACCCCGACTCCATTTCTCTTCCCATCTACACCATGGTAAAATAATTTAAACCCTCCCCCTAAACTTCTAGCCTTACTGCCTTTCCACCTGGTCTCCTGGACACACAATATATCAACCTTTCTCCTAATCATCATGTCAACCAACTCCCGAGATTTTCCTGTCATAGTCCCAACATTCAGTTCTAGGCTCTGTGTTTTCCTCTTCTCTTTCTGCCGAAGAACCCGCTTTCCACCTCTTCTTCTTCTTCTTCTTTGACTTCGACTTCGACCAAAGGGTCTGAATACTGATATTTCAGTTTTTCTTTTTTAATAAATTGGAAAACATTTCAACAATTCCATTTTTTTTCTGTCAATATGGGGTGCTGTGTTTACAACACCAATTCCAATGAGGTTGGGACGTTGTGTTAAACATAAGAAGAGTGCGGGTACGAGACTGGCCTGCCTGCAGTCCAGACCTGTCTCCCATTGAAAATGTGCAGCGCATTATGGAGCGAAAAATACAACGGAGACCCCGGACTGTTGAACAGCTGAAGCTGTACATCAAGCAAGAATGAGAAAGAATTTGACCTACAAAGCTTCAACAATTAGTGTCCTCAGTTCCCAAACATTTATTGAATGTTGTTAAAAGAAAAGGTGATGCAACACACTGATAAACATGACAATGTCCCAGCTTTTTTGGAACGTGTTGCAGCCATAAAATTCTAAGTTCATGATTATTTGCTAAAAACAATCAAGTTTATCAGTTTGAACATTAAATCACTTGTTTTTGTAGTGTATTCAATTAAATATAGGTTCTATTTCTATTCTATTCTATTTTTATTTGTGTAACACAACGTCCCAACTTCATTGGAATTGGGGTTGTACATTAATGTGGAAAAAAAATGAACAAATGATTTTAGCAAATGGCTGCAATATAAAAAAGAGTGAAAAAGTTAAGGGGCTCTGAAAACTTTCTTTACCACTGTATATTTGGGTTTGGCACTAAATAAGCTTGATACACAGTGTGCCCAGAACACCTCAGCAGGGAGAGGTTCGGGAGGAATCCTAAACGGATGTCCGAGCCACCACATCTGGCTCCTCTAAATGCAGAGGCGCAGCGGCTCGACTTTGAGCCCCCGGATGACCAAGCTTCTCACCCTAATCATCCATCCATCCATTTTCTGAGCCGCTTCTCCTCACTAGGGTCGCTGGCGTGCTGGAGCCTATCCCAGCCATCATCGGGCAGGTGGCAGGGTACACCCTGAACTGGTTGCCAGCCAATCGCAGGGCACATACATTCGCACTCACAATCGCAGGGCACATACATTCGCACTCACATTCACACCTACGGGCAATTTAAGGTCTCCAATTAATGCATGTTTTTGGGATGTGGGAGGAAACCGGAGTGCCAGGAGAAAACCCTTGCAGGCACGGGGAGAACATACAAACTTCACACAGGCGGGGCCGGGGATTGAACCCCGGTCCTCAGAACTGTGAGGCTGACGCTCTAACCAGTCGTTCACCGTGCCGCCTCACCCTAATCAGACAAGATAATTATTAATGGTTAGTAAACAGATGTTACACTACTAAAATCTATATTTGTGGAAGCATTAAAGCTCTTCGGTATATTGAATCTATCCAACATCCATCCATCCATCCATTTTTGACCGCTTATCCGGGTCGGGTCGCGGGCGCAGTAGCTTTAGCAGGGACACCCAGACTTCACTCTCCCCAGCCACTTCATCCAGTTCTTCCGGGGGGATCCCGAGTCGTTCACAGGCCAGCCAAAGGACGTAGTCTCTCCAGCGTGTCCTGGGTTGTCCCCGGGGTCTCCTCCCGGTGGGACGTGCCCGGAAAACCTCACCAGGGAGGCGTCCGGGAGGCATCCGAATTAGATGCCCCAGCCACCTCATCTGGCTCCTCTCGATATGAAGGAGCAACGGCTCTACTCTGAGATCCTCCCGGATGACCGAGCTTCTCACCCTATCTCTAAGGGAGAGCCCGGACACCCTGCGGAGGAAACTTATTTCGGCTGCTTGTATCGGGATCTTGTTCTTTCGGTCACGACCCACAGCTCGTGACCATAGGTGAGGTTAGGAAAGTAAATCGACCGTTAAAATGAAAGCTTCGCCTTTCGGCTTAGCTCCTTCTTTACCACAACGGATCGATACAAAGTCCGCATCACTGCAGACGCTGCACCGATCCGCCTGTCAATCTCCCGTTCCATTCTTCCCTCACTCGTAAACAAGACCCCAAGATACTTGATCTCCTCCACTTGGGGCAGGATCTCATCCCCGACTTGGAGAGGGCATGCCACCCTTTTCCGACTGAGGAGCATGGTCTCAGATTTGGAGGTGCTGATTCTCATCCCAGCCGCTTTACACTCGGCTGCGAACTGCTCCAGTGAGAGTTGGAGGTCACGGCTTGATGAAGCCAACAGAACCACATCATCTGCAAAAAGCAGAGATGAAATACTGAGGCCACCAAACCGGTGCCTAGAAATTCTGTCCGTAAAAGTTATGAACAGAATCGGTGACAAAAACAGCAGCCTTGGCGGAGTCCAACCCTCCGACTTACTGCCGGATATGCGGACCAAACTCTGACTCCGGTTGTACAGGGACCAACTTAAAAAGGGCGACCACCACCCCAGTCTGCCAATTCAGAGGCACTGTCCCCGATGTCCACGCGATGTTGCAGAGGCGTTTCAACCAGGACAGCCACACAACATCCAGAGCCTTTAGGAACTCCGGGCGAATCTCATCCACCCCCGGGGCCCTGCCACCGAGGAACTTTTTACCTACCTCGGTGTCCTCAAACCCTTCCTCGTGGGAAGGCGTGTCGGTGGAATTGAGGAGGTCTTCGAAGTATTCTCCCCACAGACTCACAACGTCCCAAGTCGAGGTCAGCACCACCCCATCCCCACTATACACAGTGTTGGTGGTGCACTGCTTTCCTCTCCTGAGACGCCGGATGGTGGACCAGAATTTCCTCGAAGCCGTCCGGAAGTCTTTCTCACCGAACTCCTCCCATACCTGAGTTTTTGCTTCAGCGACCACCAGAGCTGCATTCCGCTTGGGCAGCTGGCCAGCAGGCCAAAAAGGCCCGATAGGACTCCTTCTTCAGCTTGACGGCATCCCTCACCGTTGGTGTCCACCAACGGGTTCAGGGATTGCCGCCACAACAGGCACCGACCACCTTACAGCCACATCTCCGGTCGGCCGCCTCAGCAATGGAGGCGCGGAACATGGTCCACTCGGACTGGATCACCCCCGCCTCCCCCGGAACATGACCAAAGTTCTGTCGGAGGTGGGAGTTTATACTCCTTCTGACAGGGGATTCTGCCAGACATTCCCAGCAGACCCTCACAATACGTTTGGGCCTGCCACGTCGGACCAGCATCTTCCCCCACCATCGGAGCCAACTCACCACCAGGTGGTGATCAGTTGACAGCTCCGCCCCTCTCTTCACCCGAGTGTCCAAGAGATGCGGCCGCAAGTCCGATGACACGACCACAAAGTCGATCATCGAACTGCGACCTAGGGTGTGCTGGTGCCAAGTGCACGTGCGGACACCCTTATTCTTGAACATGGTGTTCGTTATGGACAATCCGTGACGAGCATAGAAGTCCAATAACAGAACACCGCTCGGGTTCTGATTGGGGGGGGCCGTTATTCCCAATCACGCCCTTACAGGTCTCACTGTCATTGCCCACGTGAGCATTGAAGTCCCCCAGCAGAACGATAGAGTCCCCAGCGGGAGCGCTCTCCAGCACCTCCTCCAATGACTCCAAAAAGGGTGAGTACTCTGAACTGCTGTTTGGTGCATAGGCACAAATAACAGTCAGGACCCGTCCCCCCCACCCGAAGGCGGAGGGAGGCTACCCTCTCATCCACCGGGGTGAGCCCCAACGTACAGGCGCTAAGCCGGGGGGCAATAAGTATACCCACACCTGCTCGGCGCCTCTCTCCATGGGCAACTCCAGAGTGGAATCCAACCTCTCTCGAGAGGACTGGTACCAGAGCCCAAGCTGTGTGTGGAGGCGAGTACAACTATATCTAGTCGGAACTTCTTGACCTCATACACCAGCTTGGGCTCCTTCCCTGCCAGACAAGTGACATTCCGCGTCCCTAGAGCCAGCTTCTGTAGCCGGGGATCGGATCGCCAAGGTCCCTGCCTTCGGCCCCCGCCCAGCTTGCACTGCACCCGACCTCTCTGGCGCCTCCCACAGGTGGTGAGCCCACGGGAAGGTGTCACGAACGGCAATGCCGTAAGGGCAGATCCCAAAAAAGAGACTTGGTAAGAGGTCCGAACAATTTTAATTCAATGACAGAGCATGTCATGGCGAGATATACGAAACTGAAGGGGCTCACAACCAGAGAATCAAAAAACAGATAACGCACGGAGACACGACAAAAGGTCCGTGTGGTATAATCGTATAGAACCTAAATTTGGACAGCGTTCAGAACGGCGGCAAACACGGGGGCAAAAACGAGTGAATACTCCGACGCCCACGCACTGTCACGGTGCCCTCTAAAAAGGCTGATGATTACAATGCATGACAGGTGCGTCACCGATGTCAACGCCCACCTTTGCTCACCCAGACACTGCAACACAAAGAAAAACAACTTGAAACACAGGGCCATGACAGAAGGGGGACCCAAGTTACCCTTTCGGGCTGTGCCCGGGCGGGTGCCATGGGTGCAGGCCCGGCCACCAGGCACTCGCCTTCGAGCCCCACCTCCAGGCCTGGCTCCAGAGGGGGGCCCCGGTGACCCGCAGCCGGGCAAGGGAAAACCAACTCCATCGTTTGTCGTCATCATTAGGGGTCTTTGTGCTGTGCTTTGTCTGGTCCCTCACCTAGGACCTGTTTGTCATGGGTGACCCTGCCAGGGGCATAAAGCCCCAGACAACTTAGCTCCTAGGATCATTGGGACACACTAACCCTTCCACCACGATAACGTGACGGCTCAAGGAGGGGTCCAAATGAACAGTAAAACCATAGTGCTCATCATCTGGTTGACCTTGGCCAACTCGGATTCCGGCTGAGGCGAAGAAACAAGCAGGGCGCATCAAGAAGCAGCCGAGGGCCCCGGCAGGCTCCCCGTGGTGCGGCTGTTGTGCCGTGGTCCTCTCTCGGCACCTTTGAAACGCTTCTCGAAATGACAGCATAATTTTCACTGACATTTACTGCTACTTCAGAATGGTTGTTGGTTTGTATGTGCCCTGCGATTGGCTGGCAACCAGTTCAGGGTGTACCCCGCCTCCTGCCCGATGACAGCTGGGATAGGCTCCAGCACGCCCGCGACCCTAGTGAGGAGAAGCGGCTCAGAAAATGGATGGATGGATATAATGCTGAATGGCTGGTAATGTTCTTTAACTCATTCACTGCCAGCTTTCCCAGTTAACATGGTTATTTGACTTCAAAAGCCGTCAATGGCAGTGAATGTTTTTTAAACACTTGAAGTTTGGTCGTTACAATTGAACAAATCACAAAGAAAGGCACAAGAACAAGCTGTCACATTCATGTATACTGCACATGAATATGCTGATGCAGTTGGCTGGGCTGGCTCGAGTGCGCAAATACTTCCTGACATGACAAGCTTGAAACGGAATATATTTAAAATGACATTCAACATTAGTAAAGTAGCACAGGGATTCACTTGACAGGCTGAATGCCTCGATCAATTTATGTCATGACAGGACAAAGGAAAGCTGATCATGCTGCTGCTGAAGTTATGGTTTCTCTTTAATGGTTGTGGTTTTAAGGACTGCCATAGGACAAGTGATGCCGGTAACGCAAAAAATAAATAAATAAATAAATAAAACCAACCATTATGAGTAACGAGCAAAGTAACATGTTACTTTCCCTGAGAAAGTAATTAGACTACAGTTACTACTTCTCACCAACAATAGTTACTTTTGCATCATTAATGTCTCTTGCGAAGTTTTA